>NW_028277155.1:0-194499 GCF_054855325.1 Carica papaya
ACGTGTTGTAGGAACATCCTTATAAACCCCCATGGATACTAATAGGTTGATAAAGGATAGAATTGTTATTCAAATCGATTGCATATGAAATCATTATTTGAGTTATGTTATTATTTCTATAAGTTGTTTTGTAAATCTCACTACGGTAAATAGATGGCAAAAGATTTTGTTTATGATAAATGAATTTGTTTAATTAAGAGCTCCATTAGTTGTTTTGATTTTTCTACCAACCTTCATTTCTATGTCGTTGAATAGCGTGATATTCTTACTGGGATAGCGTAGCTCATTTCTTATTTAACCATTTTAGATCAAGATGACCAGAATCCAGAGGCTGATCCATAAGAGAGTTGCGAGTAGCATACCAGTTTTATTTATTTTCCGTTTATTTCATTAATTTTTTGTATTTCCTTCAAAAGTGTAATTTATGTAGCACTATTTAGTACTTTATTTATTTTCCGTTTATTTCATTAATTTTTTGTATTTATTTCAAAAGTGTAATTTCTGTAGCATTATTTAGTACTTTAAGTTATTGTGTAAGAAATATAGACACTAACTAATTATTTCGTTTCCACACTTAATTTATGAATTATTTCTTTTAAAATTTCGGAACCGTTACATAACTTACAACCTACGCAACGCATTATTTACTTAAGGCACACATGAATATTACCTAAAGAAAACCAATAATATATTGACGTATAAATTAATGTCACTACAATGTATATAAATCTATTGAACTCAAGAATGGTCTTGCCCATAAATAACATCTTAATTTGTAATTAATTCCCTTCTTTAATGCATTTTTAAGTTTCTGATTTAAGAAAAAACACTTATATCCCACCTCATCAGCTATGTAAATCCATCAACTCATCTTCACTTGTTTTATTGAATTATAGAGAGAAAATGTCATCTGATTGCCCAAGTCAGTATGGATCAACCTTTTTTTCTCTCAATTTTATTTTAATAAAAGTGAATGATTAATTCTTATTTTCTAGTAATATCTTACTAATTGATACAATTGGTTCAATCTCGTAAAATTATTTCATAGAAATTTATTGATATATATATATATTTTATAATATTAAATAATCAGTATTCTTTCTGTTTTTATTGTAACAAAAAATTCAATTTTTGTGTAAAAAAGACCCCTATTATCTCTTTAGTTTATCACATATTTTATTAAGTAATCAAATTATTTAACCTAACATGTCCGGTTGACACCTAGACTAAACTCTTACAATTTTATTAGGAAAAAAAAAATGTAAAAAGTGAAGTCTCTTATTTTGTCAGTAATTTAATTTAGAAATATTACATGTGTATATATAAGTTAATGAATTAATGCATAGTTATAAGAAAATATACATATGTATATATGGGTGTTGCAGGTAAAAACTCATGGCCGGAGCTTGTAGGGAGAAACGGAGATGAGGCAGCGGAAATTATAAAGAGAGAAAATCCACTTGTGGCTGAAGCCACTGTGTTGCCGGAAGGAAATAAGGTGATCCTATATTTTGACTGCGGAAGGGTTTGGATTAGGGTCAACGCGTGCAACATTGTAACCGTAGTTCCTCATACAGGCTAATATTCTCTACCTGGATTTTTAATTAATTTTCTTAAGTTCAGAGTCGTCCTCATAATATTGTGATATTAATTTAATTCCTTATAATAAATAAATAAATATATAATGTGTCTTTATTTGAAATTAATTAAAATTTTTGTGAATCATTTCCATTTTCGAGAATACTCAATACAAAGGTAATTTTTGAGAAAATATTTTTAATATTGTGGGTTGAACATAAAATACCTCGAAACCTATGAGACTAATTTTTTATGACATAATATATATGTTAATATTAATTTATTTAATAATTAAAATTTGAATTTCTAAGAGATGTAATTAATAGAGGGTGTACATTTTAAATTAATCTATTATAGGGAACGTTACAAAAAAATATCTAGGAGATTGGATTAAATTTTTATTGGACCGAGCCCAAATGGAAATGGGCTAGATATGTGTTCAGATTTTATTGGGTCTAGGAGACAAAAACAAAAAATGAAGGGATGTGAGGGATCTAAACCTGAGTTGGCCGACCCTAATAGAAAACCAGGCTAGGGAAGAGAGAGAAGCCCCTGGTGGGCTGAACGTTAAGAAAAAAAGAAATCATATATGTAGATATAGAAGACAGCTGAAGTTTGATCCAAATAATAGTGGGTCGAACCCATAGAAAAGATCTTTTAGAAAGAAAGATTTTGGTCTAATGAACCTGGTGAGGCCAAGTCCATAGCAAGCGTATAAGAAAAATTTAAAATACTAGTGGGCCAAATCTTCCTAAAATGGATTAGAAGTGAAAGGTTTTGGGTAGGTCGAAGGATGGGAAAGAAAATAAAACTTAGTTTGAGGTAATAAATATGAAATTAATTTTTTATAACATAATATATATGTTAATATTAGTTTGTTTGATGATTAAAATTTGAATTTCTATATTAAATTAATAATTTAATTAAGAGATGTAATTAATAGAGGGTGTATATATTAAATTATTACAAAAAAAATATCTATATAATTAATTTCTGAAACTAAAGAACCATTGTACATAAGCTATTCCAAAATTTTTTTTTTGTGCCCAATAAAATAAAATTGGATTGTTCCATCACTTTATTGGCACTTTTTGTTCTTACAGGACTACTTTTTATACTAACATTTTCACAAGATATAAATTCGTCACTCAAGTATAGACATCATATAATTGATGAAGAATTCTATCAAACTTGTGTCCATAAAGTTAGTGAGAGATGCAACATAGAAGTGTTAGAATACTTTTTTTTCCAAAAAAATTAGGTTAACATGAGTCGAGATTGTTGTTTGAAAATAAAAAATTCCGGGATAAATTATCACCATCTTGTGATGGATGTCGTTTTGTCAATAAAATAATTACAGGCATATGAACCTGTAGCTCACAAAAAAACAAGGAAGTATGGAATGCATATTGAATTACAGAAAGGAAACGCGTGCTCCAATCACTCTTGACAAACGAGTTATAATACATAATCATAGTTGATAATTTCTCCCACATATATCTATTTTTCTGGGCTATTAATGTTAATTTTAATTTGAAGCATATAAAGTATCGAGCTTTTAGCAAGGTATATGTATACTTACAAAGTTATATATTGATATATCCTTCATATATTATTTTATCAAAATATTTAAAAGTTATATATTGTAAAATAATTTAATTTCATCACATAGACCTGGTTAAATTATATGAATTCACAAAAAAATCAGTTGAAAATTAACATTCAAATAATAGGTTATGTATGATATTTCATGAGTTTTTATTAATATGAAAGAAGATTGAATTAGATCAAATAGGCCAAAAAAAAAAAAACAGACTATCTAAATTTATTTGGTTAAATTCAAATTAATTGTAAATATTTTTCCTTACATGAGTTTTAATTAAAAAATAATTAATAAATCTAATAAAAATAAAACTAAATAATAAATTTCATAAACAATAATTATTTATTTAATAGATCATTTATGGAATTAATAAGATAAAATAATAATCTAAGAATATATATACCTTAAAATCTCGGTCCATTTAATCGGGACGGAATGAAATAAAACTCTTTAGGACATCTAATTCCAAATTGAAAATTAAATCAAACTATTGTATTCTAATTCGTTCTATTTAATTTCATCTAATATTAATTGTCTAGTATATGCCGAATTTTACCACTACTATAAACTCTAGGTACCATAACAGACTTTGCACTGAACTTGCTAATGAGTCCAATGATCTGCCCAAATAAGGAAAATTTGACCCATAATTTGAGGGATTGGAGAAATATTTTCTTTTGTTTTTCTCTTTTTGAATGATTGGGCAAATATTTTCAATCTTGTGGATTGAATATAAAATACCTCAAAGCCAATAAATATGAGAGTAATTTTTTTTAACATAATATATTTGTTAATATCATTTTGCTTAATGATTAAATTTTGAATTTCTATCTTAAATTAATAATTTAATTAAGAGATATAATTAATGAAGGGTGTACATATTAAATTAATCTATTACAGCGAGCATTACAAAAAAGTATCTATCTAATTAGTCGTTGAAACTAAAGAACTATTGTACACAAGCTATTCCAAAAACTAAAGAACCACTGTACACAAGCTATTCCAAAAACTTTCTTTTGGTCCCAATAAGGCAAAATTGGATTGTTCCTTCAATTTTCTGGCACTTTTTGTCACTGCAGGACTACTCTTTATACCGATATTTTCACAAAATATAAGTTTGTCACCCAAGTATGGACACCATATAATTGATGAGGAATTCTATCAAACTTGTGTCCATAAAATTAATGGGAGATGCAACATTGAAGTGTTAGAATATTTTTTTCTCAAGAAAATAAGGTTAACGTGAGTCGAAATCGCTGTTTGAAAATAATATATTCTAGGATCGATTGTCACCATCTTGTGGTGGATATCGTTTTGTCAATGAAACAGTTGCAGACATATGAACTTGTAGCTCACAAAAAAAAAAACAAGAAAGTATGGAACTATTGCATATTGAATTATGGGAAGGAAGTACATGCTCCCATCTCTCTTGACAAATGAGTTATAAAACATAATTGTAGTTTATAATTTTTCCTATATATGTCCATTTTTTTGGATTATTAACAATAATTTTAATTTGAAGCGTATAAAATATCGAGTTTTTAGCAAAGTATATATATCTACAAAGTTATATATTGATATATATCCTTCATATATTGTTTCATCAAAATATTTGAAAAGTTATATATTGCAAAATAATTTAATTTTATCACATAGACCTAGTTTGTAACAACCCCAGTTTTCAAAGGTGGTTGTTATACTAATCAAACATGTAAGATTTATTCACATTATTTTTAATAAATAACACATCAAATCTCAAGACATCAACCTGCATAAATTTTCATTCCATTTGAAACTCATGTATACATATATATACTCGTGTATACTAATTCTCATTTACCTCATTTACAATGCCAAACTAGATTATCAAGTGTTAATAATGGAAGTATAAGTAATTCCATCTAAATGAGACATGTATATGTGTAATGATATCAAAACAATCTCATACCATGCTCTAAATCAACGATAATTGCTCTATGGTACGCCTTACTTATTCCAAAGTTTGAACACACGCTTCTTGTACATCCGATTCTTACTCTTGTTTTATCTGCTCTGTAATATATAACATGTAATGAGCTATATAGCCCAGTAAGTAAAATTTAAAATTCACATCAAAACAAGTAAAAAATTTACATCTAACTTCCCGGTACTGGGCATTATCCAACTTAACCATTTCCCTTCCTTTCTCTCACTATCATTGGTCATATATGTAGTCTCTGCATTCAGCATAGCAAACCCTAACCCATTACAACAAGTTTTTGCTCTGCTTACTCCTAATTTCCCTCCTAAAAAGTCATCTATTCACAACCATATACCTCCATTTGCCTGTCCCTAATTCTTCCCAACTTAGTCTACCCCTAGCAGGTCTATTTTCCTTTAACCATAATTTGCCCAGTATCTTAGTCTAACTCCCACCGTAAACCTCTCCTCAACTTCTTAAATTTGCCTAATGGAGCACCAACGCCTCTCAAATTATTAAGAACACCCTAACCAAACTCCCTACGTTTTTCTCTTCAGTTCAGCCCGTATTTCCCCCCTCTTCCCCTGATTTATTTTATTTCCCACATCCCCTATCCTAATTTCTACCCCTAACGCTAATTACCATCAATCCAGCTTCCCTCTTGACATATTTACAACATTTCCTTGGTGCTTAAGCCACTGGATATTCACCCATTCCACAGTTATAGCCATTAGATGTACCAAGATTGCAAACATAAAAGAAAAGAGAAAAGTAACTAAAACGAAGAAGAAAGAAGGAAAAAAATATAGATAAATAATTAGTTCTTGGGTCATCAAACCCTCGACCCAGCCACTGGGCCACAATAGAATCCCATATTCCTTCACCTCCAGATCATAGAACCGCAAATATTACAATTGCCCACCAATTGCATGTCAATGCCAATCACACACACCTGACGCATCGAACCCTCGACCCAACCACTAGGCCATAATAGAATCCTATATTCCTTCAAATTTGGATCACAGAATGGTAAATATTACAATTTCCCACCAACGACATATCAATGCCAATCACACACACTCAGGGCATCGACCCCTCAACCAAATAACTGGGCCTACTGTATTGTAATTTTAGCATATTCCAAGCACAACAAGCACATGAACACAATGAATATACTATAGTAAAGCAAATGTGTAAATCCCCAAGCATTAAACGTATGAGGGTCACCATGCATTTTTTAAAAAATATTCACCAAGAAAATACATATATATATAAATCGACACACATTTCAATTTTCCTCTTCCCCCTCTCTTCTCTTAATTAGTTCGGTTAGCCATTTTTTCCTCTCTCTGTCCAAGCTTAATTAATCACAGAATTTTCTCCATTCCCTTAGTTCAGAACCTCTTTAAACTAATCCAGTAAAGACCTCCCAGTTTTGAGCTCCTTCCCACAAACTTTTACTCTGTCTCTCTTTTCGTTCTTCTCTATTATTATTAGGAACTTTAACATAACTATCTTTGCCTCCTAGATCCTCCTCCTGAATCAGTTCTATACCACCCAAACACAAAAAGAAGAAATCACAAAGAACTTATAATGTAAATTTCTATTTGAGCAATGAAGAGCAAATGGTACTTGCTTCTCGGATATGTATAATGATGATTCAACACAGTCTCTCCTTCCTCTCCCTACACCCCCGCATCAATGATGTTGCTCTGGTAAGTTCACTTATTGTTCACCCTCCCCTTAGCTTCTTTCGATATCACTATTCCCTCTCTCTTTTTCTCTCTAGGTCACCACTCTCATTCTCCCTCAAGTTTCCTCTCCTCTCTTTATACTAAACTCATCCTCCCCCCTTGTTGTGTTACAGGTGAGAAGAGAAAAGGGAGGTCATTCAGGCTTGGGGCTAGGCCTATGGGCTTAGGTCTTTTGGATTGGGCTGAAGAAAACATTGTGCTAGCTGGGTGTTACAAATCTCTCCTTTAAAAAAAAAAGATTGGGTTCTCAAAATTTACGAGCAGGGGTTCAAAACATATTTACTCATTTCCAAGTTCTTCCTCAACTTGGTGGTGTCGTTATAATGTTTAGTTTGTAAACACTTCTTTCCTAACTTCTATGACTAAGGTATAATTGTTAGGATTTGGTCTCTTAATTCTAAATATTTTAACAGTTATAGTTATTAGTGTCTCACTGTAATTTCTTTAGAATTTTTTATCAAGCAAAAGGAATATTGATGTGATCTTAGACAACCTATAATTAGTTCTAAAAATGAAACCTTGCATCAATGAGGAATGCCCAGAATAGGAGAGTAGTTTCATCCCTGAACGCTGTCCTAATTGGGATTATTCTAATAGATGGCCCAAGTTTGTCCAAGCTAGAATGCTTAAGGCCCAAGTAAGATTAATGGGTTTGAAGAATTGTAAGAAAGCCCACGCTCGAGGAGGAGGGCCACACGTGCGCCGAAAAAGTGGCCCAGCCCATATGGCCCATGAACATGCACATGTGCCCACATGAATCGTGTGTTTGAGTGCCAGGAGCGCCCACGCACGCGACCCTCTAGGGCCGCATGGAACCAACCACACGCGCGTAGGCCCAAGGGGCCAAACACTTGCACCCCACGCGGACAGGCCTGCAGACAGCCCAAACGGCCCAAGCCTAGCCTGTGCTTCTCGCGGGCCTCTTCTCGCACAACCCGCGCAGCCCAACTGGGCCGGCCCATCCGGGTAGCCAAAACCAGCCGACCCCTCTTTTTCCCTTTTTAAAATATTTAAATTACTTAATATTTATTTATTTTATTATTTTAAAATATTTTAAAAGGCTTGGGACCTACTTTTCAAAATACCCATGTGTTAAAATTAATTTTCACATATTTTTTAAATGGATTTCACATGGGATAAGTACGGATTTAAATTAATTATTATTTTAATTATAAATCTATAGGATTATTTAATTAATTTATTTAGGATATAATAATTATTTTATTTTATATTTATCTTACATTAAGATAGAATTTTATCTAGGATATTATTTTATTAATTATCTGAAGATTTTTGTACTCATCTAGATTGTCCGGGAAAGGCTATAAATACACATTTACCCCTAGGATGTAAAACACACATTTGAGAATAAGTTTGAGAGAATTCTTGAGAGTTTTAACTTTTTTTCTTTTATCATTTTTGCTAAAAATTAACTTCTTCAAGTTTTTCGGGAAGAAGGAGTATTTAGAAGTCTTGTTGAGTCAATGAGCGATGATCAACTTATAGGTAACTCTGTGATTTTTTTTTTCTTGTTTATTTCTCTAGTATTTGTTTTTACTTTCCTTTAGGATTATAGATTTAATTAGAGAGAAGAGTTTAATTCTAGGTGGTTATTTTTTTGGTATTGCATACGCTGAGTGAGTTTCAAGAGTAAATTCGATCCTCCCCCATACCTTATCGCGTCATCTGGTGTAAGAGCTTTGGCTCCTTGAAACCTAAATCTATCTTTATTTGATTTAGCATTTTGTTCTTAAATTAGCACTCAAAATTATTTGATTATTAATTCATATTGCATCCTGCTTGAATTCATATCTATCCGTTCAATTCAAGTAGTTCGTGTTATTATTCAAAAAAAAAATTATATATCCAAAATTACCAAAAATGCCCTAGTTGCACCCTATAAGACAATTGGCACATGTTTGCATTTTGTATCACAAAAGCAAAATAACTGCCTACTTGGTGATCGGAAATCATTTGAGAAATCAAAGGCAAAGTATGTTGCCTAACTCGTGTGAGCGAAAACTTTTATTTTCTTTCCGCACACTATCCACATTTAATTCTAAATTGCATTTCTGTAATCTGCATCAATGTTGCATAAAGAAACTTAATCGGTCGTAGATCGTAGCCGATAAATTGGGTGTAGTATAAGAAGATACACCTACTAATTATATCCATCAAGATTGATCAGATCCTTATGCATCAGTCCAAATTGTCATTCTTTGTGATCTATATTTTTGTTTTCTTTATTTTATGACTGTTACATAATTAAGTGACTAATTATTACTAGTTGTTTAACGCATAAAGAGCACACCATTCTTTTTTTCTGTGTGTTTGTTTCTGAGCTTCAGTAGAAATCAGAATCCTTTAGGGTTCCTTGTGTCATAAGGACTAACGTGTAGACCTGATTTAAGTGATTTCGATTTCAAATGCTCAACTCGACAGAGGAAGCTGTCAACTGAGAGATTGCAAGGTAAACATGAGTGAAGGTGAGGGAGATATTTTCTTTCATTAACCTTTACCTTGCAGGAAAATTCACTATGTTTCAATAAAGTGACATGCTTTCATTCCGAGAAAGTATCATTGTTGTCCGAAGGGTCATGAACCTATAAGCCCAATGAGGGGACAACGACCAGAGGGAGAACATATTCCACACGCGATGCCTTGTCCATGATAAGGTATGTGGAATGATCATTGATAGTGGTAGCAGTGCTAATGTGGCAAGCACTCTATTCGTGAAAAGAGCAAGGTTGACATGCATCAAGCATCCAAATCCTTATCGGTTACAGTGGTTGAATGAGTGTGGCGAAATTCAAGTTACCAAACAAGTCATAGTATCGTTCTTCATCGAAAAATATCACGACGAGGTATGTTGTGATATCGTACCTATGCATGCTAGTCACCTGATACTTGGAAGACCTTGTAGTTTAATAGACAGGTACAACATTACGGCCGCACCAATTGATATTCACTGAGAAAGGAAGGTTTGAATCATGTCCTTACATCTTTATCAACAAAAGAGGCACATGAAGATCATGTTAAAATTAAATAGTCCTTTAATGAATACTCAAGAAGTGTAGAAGAAAAAAAGAAGGCCATAGAGAAAGTCAATGGCCCATTAAGCATAAAGGATGCCCAACAGACAGCTAAAGATGGTCCATTGCGAGGAAGACCAAGATAGAAAACAAAGGAGTGTCCTGAAGACAGAGACATAATGTTGAGGAATATCTCTTATGAAAAGGGACGTTAAATTGTAATTACCTACAGGGAGATTCATTTTGACCTTAACCACTCTTTTTAAAGTCGTACTGTTTTTCTCTTACAAATAATTACCATAGTAAGTGGTCTACGAAGATTTGATCAAGATCCTAGAGGAATTATGAATGAAGTCATGACGTGCATCAACAACAAAGCAAACATGCCAGGGAGGTATGTGTGTTTCCTACTATAATCCCTAATCTTTTCCCTTGTGATGAAGGCTCAGATTTGAGGATTAATCTTTTTAAAGAAAGGAGAGATGATGTGATCCCAGACAGCTTAGAATTAGTTCAAAAAATACAACCTTACATCAATGAGGAACGCCCAGAATAGGAGAGTAGTTTCATGTTTGAACACTTTCCTAATTGGAATTATTCCAAAAGATGGGCCAAGTTTGTCCAAGCTAGAAGGCATAAAGTGCAAGTAAGATTAATGGACTTAAAGAATTGTAAAAAAGCCCATGCCTAAGGAGGAGGCCCACACGTGCGCCAAACAAGTGACCTAGCTCGCACGACCCATGAACATGCATGCATGCCCATACGGATCGCGCGCGCAGGCCCAAGGGGCCGAACACCCGTACCCTGCGCGGACGGGCCCGTAGATGGCCCAAATGGCGCAAGTCAGTTCCGCACGCACGCAGGCCCAAACGGCTGAACACCCACACCCCTCGCGGACGGGCCCACGAACAGCCCAAATGACCCAATCCCAGCCCGCAATTCTTGCAGGCCTCCTCCCTCGCAACCCGCACGAACCAGCCGATCCGGCCCATCCGAGTAGCCCAAATCGGCCGTCCCCTCTTTTCCCCCTTTTAAAATATTTAAATTACCTAATTCTTATTTATTTTATTATTTTAAAACTTTTAAAAGGCTTAGGACCCACTTTTCATAATATCCATGTGTTAAAATTAATTTTCACATGGTTTTTAAAAGGATTTCACATGGGATAAATATGGATTTAAATTAATTATTATTTTAATTATAACTCTATCCGTTAATATTAATTAATTAATTAATTTGAGATAGAATAATTATTTTATTTTGAATTTATCCTACATTAAGATAGAATTTTATCTTAGATATTATTTTATTAATTATCTGAAGATTTTTGTACTCATCTAGATTGTTCGGGAAAGGCTATAAATAGACCTTTGCTCCTATGATGTAAAACACACATTTGAAAATAAATTTGAGAGAATTCTTGAGAGTTCTGGCTTTTCTTCTTTTAGTATTTTTGCTAAAAATTAGCTTCTTTAATTTCTTCAAGAAGTAAGAGTCTTTAGAAGTCTTGTTGAGTCAAAGAGTAGGGATCAACATATTAAGTCTGTGACATTTTTTCTTTCCTTGTTTATTTCCCTAATCTTTATTTTTACTTCCCTTTAGGATTGTAAATTCAATTAGAGGGAAGAGTTTAATTCTAGGTGGTTATTATTTCGGTATTACATACATTGAGTGAGTTTCAGGAGTAGATTCGATCCTTCCCATACCTTTTTGCGTCAAATACTGTCTTGGGCTATAATGATCTTCAAAATTCATTAACGTCTAATGTTTTCCAATCATAGTGTATGCAATTGTTATTACTGTACTACATGTTTTGAAAACATCATTTCCTATTCTCATTACATGGATCAATTTTTGATTACCTATAAACCTTATCACTGTGGTACATCTGCAGTCTCCCAAGTTTCCCATGTCTACTTTAAGCTATTGTTTCCTAATTTTTGAAATTCAATATTTGATTATTTGGAGTATATTATCTTAAATCTTTAATAAACCCTCTAAGTATCACCAACATAGACATCATTCGTAAGGGCTTAGGGTTTTAATCTACTGTGGCTGTTCGTATTCATATAGGAAAGTTCACCAATACAGCGGTTTACTTTTACTATTCTGTTTCATATTCACATCCTCCAGGATAGGTGTGTACAAAACTAAATGGGTGTGATGGTTTTTGAAGTAACAGATGTTATTTGTGGTTCCTTATCATACTAGAGTTTTCAAGATCCTTTTTCCCTTTTTCTTATAATTATTGGCATCTTCATGAATTTTCTTTAGTTGAATCGTACTATTCTTCTAAATCCGTCAAGGCTAAATGATTCTTAATATACCCCAATACTTGATCAACTTATTCTTAAAGTCCCTTTGAATGTACATGGTAAGCATGGAATCCACGGCTATTGTCAAGAATCATTAGGAATTACTTGGGGGAAGGGTTCATTTATGAGTTTTATTTATGAGTGATTAAATTTGGTTTTATCTCTTGCAGGATTAGGTATTACACTTTTGAGTTTTCAAAATTTTTAAGTGATCACTCTTAAATATGACCTTAAGATATGAGTTACTTGTTTATCATATTATTGATTTCTCCTTGTTGGTTCAGAGAGAAATCTTCCATGTGTGGTGGGTTATGGGTCTACTACACTTCTGCTGTGCTACTCTAATAATATTTATTTGGGAGTCTATCCTAATATATTAGTATATTGTACTACTTTGTGTTCCCTTTAGGTATATGAGAACTATATGCTGGATTTATCGTTATTTTATTAATGATTTATTTGTCATAACATGTCCATAGTGTCATGGCTTTCTTCTAAGTTTGTAGCAAATCTAGAAAGATTCCTAGTTAGGCTTACTTTGTTTCACTAACTAAAATCACTTTGCATTCACCAAGTATATGATTTATTCATTCTCCTCAAAGCACATGATTACTTAATGACTTATAATTTTAAATCGTGATTGTATCCCTATTTGGAACTTTGCTAGTAGCTTTCGAACAAGTACGGTACCCATTCTTCCTAGGGAATATTCAAAAGGAATTTCTAAAATCCATCAAAGTCTTGATATGTATCAGGTCTCCCAACATCCTTGGATATTAGGAAAGGTTCAAAAAGCATAACTGGTCGTTCAAATATTTCTTTAGTTTATTGTTTTTCCTAGTCACTAGAGAACTTAGAAAAGATATTTTGCTAGAGATTTCTCCATGTTATTTGTGCATTTAAAAATTCTCCTTACAGTCTCTATTCAAATTTGGTTTGTCCCATTTTTGCTTCCTACTTTGAGGTGGAATTTATCGCTCCTATTTGCACTTCCTATTCCTTAACACTATCTCTTACATGCCCACATGTTTTACTTCTCAGCCCTACTTTCTCTAAAATGTTTCCTAATGTTTGTATACTTCATATAGTCCAAACCCTCATGAATCAAAGGAGGCCAACAAAAGTTGCTCTGATACCAACTGTAACAATCCCAGTTTTCAAAGGTGGTTGTTATACCAATCAAACTTGTAAGACTTATTCACATTCTTTTCAATAAATAACACATCAAAACTAAAGACATCAACCTGCATAAATTGAAAATTAAATCAAACTATTATATTTTAACTCGGTTTATTTAATTCTATCTAATATTAATTTTTTTAGTATATACCGAATTTTACTACTACTATAAATTCTAGGTAACATAACAAACTTTGCACTGAACTTGCTAACGAGTCCAATGGTCTCCCCAAATAAGGAAATCTGCCCTGTAATTTTGGGGGTTAGAGAAATATTTTCTTTTGTTTTTCTCTTTGAGAAAGATTGGGCAAATATTTTCAATCTTCTAGATTGAACATAAAATACCTCAAAGCCAATAAATACGAAATTAATTTTTTATAACATAATATATAAAACAATATTAGTTTGTTTAATGATTAAAATTTGAATTTCTATATTAAATTAATAATTTCATTAAGAGATGTATTTAATGAAGGGTGTACATATTAAATTAATCTATTATAGCGAGTGCTACAGAAAAGTATCTATATAATTAATCGCTGAAACTAAAGAACCACTGTATATCAGTTATTCCACAAACTTTCTCTTGGTCCCAATATGGTAAAATTGGATTGTTCCTTCAATTTTCTAGCACTTTTTGTCGCCGCATGACTACTTTTTATACCGACATTTATACAAGATATAAGTCCGTCACCCAAGTATGGACATCATATAATCGACGAGGAATTCTATCAAACTTGTGTCCATAAAGTTAATGGGAGATGCAGCATTGAAGTGTTAGACTCTTTTTTTCTTAGAAAAATAAGGTTAATGTGAGTCGAAATTGTTGTTTGAAAATAATAGATTCTGGGATAAATTGTCACCATGTTGTGGTAGATGTCGTTTTGTCAAGGAAAGAGTTGGAAGCATATGAACTTGTAGCTCACATAAAAAGCAAGGAAACATGGAACTATTGCATATTGAATTATGGGAAGGAAGCACATGTTCCAATCTCTCTTGATAAATGAGTTATAATACATAATTATAGTTTATAATTTTTCATGTATATGTCCAATTTTTTGGATTATTAACAATAATTTTAATTTGAAGCGTATAAAGTATCGAGCTTTTAGCAAGGTATATATATATATCTAGAAAGTTATGTATTGATATATCCTTCATATATTGTTTTGTCAAAATATTTGAAAAGTTATATTGCAAAATAATTTAATTTCATTACAAATACCTAGTTAAATTATATAAATTCACAAAAAAAATCAATTGAAAATTAACATTTAAATAGTAAGTTATATATTAAAAAAGATTGAAAAAAAGATATTTCGTGAGTGTTTATTAATATGACAAAAGATTGAATCAGACCAAATAGACAAAAAAAAAAAAAGAACAACAAAGATTATTTAAATTCATTCGGTTAAGCTCAAATTAAATTGTATATTTTTTTTCGTTACATGATTTTTTGATTAAAAAATAATTAATAAATCTAATAAAGATTAAACTAAATAACAAATTTCATAAACAATAACTATTCATTTATTAGGCCACTTATGGAATTAACAAGACAAAATAATAATATTAGAATATATATGTATATATCTTAAAATCTCAATCCATTTATATGGATGGATACAAATAAAAATTTTTAGGACCCTAATTCCAAATTGGAAATTAAATCAAACTATTATAATTTAATTCGGTCTATTTAATTCCATCCAATATTAATTTTTTAAGCATATACCGAATTTTACCACTACTATAAATTCTAGGTAACATAACAAACTCTGCACTGAACTTGCTAACGAGTCCAATGGTCTCCCCAAATAAGGAAATCTGCCCCGTAATTTTGGGGGGTTAGAGAAATATTTTCTTTTGTTTTTCTCTTTGAGAAAGATTGAGCTAATATTTTCAATCTTCAGGATTGAACATAAAATACCTCAAAGCTAGTAAATGTGAAATTAATTTTTTATAACATAATATATACGACAATATTAGTTTAATTGATAATTAAAATTTTTATTTTTATCATAAATTAATAATTTAATTGAGAGATGTAATTAATGGGGGTTGTACATTTTAAATTAATCTAGTATAAAGAGCATTAAAAAAAATCTATATAATTAATCTCCGAAACTAAAGAACTATTGTATACAAGCTATTCTAAAAACTTTTTCTTAGTCTCAATATGGCAAAATTAGATTGTTCTATCACTTTTCTAGCACTTTTGGTTGCCGCCAAGCTACTTTTTATACCAACACTTTCACAAGATAGAAGTTCATCACCCATGTATGAACATCATCTAATTGATGAGGAATTCTTTCAAATTTGTATCGATAAAGTTAATGGGAGATGCAACATAGAAGTGTTAGAATACTTTTTATCTCACTAAATTCAGGTTAACATGAGATGAGATTGTTGTTTGAAAATAATAGACATGAGGATAGATTGTCCCCATCTTCTGGTAGATGTCACTTTGTCAATGAAATAGTTACAGGGATATGAACTTGTAGCTCGTAAAAAAAAAGGAAATATAGAACTAATGCATATTGAATTATAGGAAGGAAGCAATGAGTTATAATACATAACTGTAGTTTATAATTTATCCTGTATATGTCCATTTTTCTGGACTATTAATAATAAATATAATTTTAAGCGTATAAAGTATAGATCTTTTAGTAAGGTAAATATAAATGTATATCTACAAAGCTATATATTGATATATCCTTCATATACTGTTTTATTAAAATATTTTAAAAGTTATAAATTGCTAAATAATTTAATTTTATGGAATACACCTGGTTAAATTATAAAAATTCACAAAGAAAAAAATCATTCGGAAATTAATACTCAAACAATATGTTATGTATGATATTTCTTGGATGTTTATTAATATAAAACAGGATTGAATCAAAATGAATACAAAAAAAAACCACAAAGACAATCGAAATTCTTTTGGTTCAGTTCGAAATAAATTTTACATTTTTTGCTTACATGATATTTTTAATTAAAAAATAATTAATAAATCTAATCAAAATAAAAAGTAAATAATAAATTTCATAAACATTAATTATTCATTTAATGTGTAATTTACAGAATTAATAAAACAAAACAATAATCGAAGAATACATATATCTTAAAATGTCATTCCATCTAATATGAAAGGAATCATATAAAATTTTTCTGGACCTTTAATTCCAAATTGAAAATTAAATTAAACTACTGTATTCTAATTCGTTCTATTTAATTCCATCTAATATTAATTATTTAGTATATGCCGAATTTTACCACTATTCTAAACTCTAGGTACCATTACAAACTTTGCATTGAACTTGCTAATGAGTCCAATGGTCTGCCCAAATAAGAAAAATCTGACCCATAATTTGAGGGATTGGATAAACATTTTCTTTTGTTTTTCTCTTTTTGAATGATTGAGCAAATATTTTGAATTATGTGAATTGAACATAAAATACCTCAAAGCCAATAAATATGAAAGTAATTTTTTTATAACATAATATATTTGTTAATATAAGTTTGCTTGATGATTAAAATTTGAATTTTTATATTAAATTAATAATTTAATTAAGAGATCTAATTAATTAAGGGTGTACATATTAAATTAATTTATTATAGCGAGCGTTACAGAAAGTATCTATATAATTAGTCACTGAAACTAAAGAACCATTGTACACAAGCTATTTTGAAAACTTTCCCTTGCTCCCAGTATGGCGAAATTGGATTGTTCCATCACTTTTCTGGCACTATTTTTCGCCGCAGGACTGCTTTTTGTACCGGCACTTTCAGAGGATATAGCCCCGTCACCCAAGTCCGAGCATCATATAGTCGATGAGGAATTCTTTCAAACTTGCGTCCAGAAAGTTAACGGGAGATGCAGCTTGAAGTGCTGGGATACCTTTTAGCTCCCAAAAATCAGCTCAACGTGAGTCGAGATTGTTGTTTGAAAATAATAGAGTCCGAGATAGACTGTCACCATATTTTGGTGGATGTTGTTTTGTCAATGAGACAGTTAGAGGCATATGAACCTGTAGCCCACAGCAAAAGCAAGGAAGTATGGAACTATTGCATAACGAATTACGGGAAGGAAGCCCATGCTCCGATCTCTCTTGACAAATGAGTTATAATACATTAATTGTAGTTTATAATTTCTCCTGTATTTGTCCATTTTTCTGGACTATTAATAATGATTTTAATTTCAAGCATATAAAGTATAGAGCTTTAAGCAAGGTATATATGTATCTACAAAGTTGCACATTGACATATCCTTGATATATTGTTTTATCAGAATATTTGAAAAGTTATATGTCCCAAAATAATTTAATTTTATCAAATGGACGGGGTTAAATTTTTTTTTTTATGAATTCATGGAGAAAATATCATTAGAAAATTAACACTCAAACAGTAAGTTATGTATGGCATTTCATGGGTGTTTGTTGATATTAAAAAGGAGACAATCAGTCCGAATAGGGCCAGAAAAAAAAAACGCTAACGCTATCTAAATTTATTCGGTTCAGCTCAAATTAAATTCTATATTTTTTTTTCCTCACATGATGTTTTTAATTAAAATAAATAAATAAACCTAATAAGAACAAAACTAAATAATAAATTTCGTAAACCATACTTATTCACTTAATATGTAATATACGGAATTAACAAAACAAAACAATAATCTAAGAATATACATATCTTAAAATCTCAATCCGTTTTGTTTGGAAGGAATCAATAAAAATTTTTAGGACCTCCAATTACAAATTGAAAAATAAATCAAACTACTATATTCTTATTGATCTATTTAACTCAATCTAATAATAACATTTTAGTACATACTGAATTTTAGCACTATTGTAAATTCTAGGTCCCATAACAAACTTCGCACTTAACTTGCTGACGAGTCCAATCAACCTGCCCAAATAAGGAAAACCTGCCTCGTAGTTTGAGGCATTGGAGAAATATGTTCTTTTGTTTTTCTCTTTGAGAAAGGTTGGACAAATATTTTAATCCCGTGGATCGAACGTAAAATACCTCAAAGCCAATAAATATGAAATTAATTTTTTATAAGGTAATATGTATGTCAATATTAGTTCGTTTAACTATTAAAATTTGAATTTCTATCTTAAATTAATAACTTAATTAATGGATGTAATTAACGGAGGAGGGTGTAGATGTTAAATTAATATGTTATAGTGAGCGTTATAAAAAAAACATCTATATAATTCATCTCTAAAATTGAAGAACCATTGTACACAAGCTATTTTGAAAACTTTCCCTTGCTCCCAGTATGGCGAAATTGGATTGTTCCATCACTTTTCTGGCACTATTTTTCGCCGCAGGACTGCTTTTTGTACCGGCACTTTCAGAGGATATAGCCCCGTCACCCAAGTCCGAGCATCATATAGTCGATGAGGAATTCTTTCAAACTTGCGTCCAGAAAGTTAACGGGAGATGCAACATTGAAGTGCTGGGATACCTTTTAGCTCCCAAAAATCAGCTCAACGTGAGTCGAGATTGTTGTTTGAAAATAATAGAGTCCGGGATAGACTGTCACCATATTTTGGTGGATGTCGTTTTGTCAATGAGACAGTTAGAGGCATATGAACCTGTAGCCCACAGCAAAAGCAAGGAAGTATGGAACTATTGCATAACGAATTACGGGAAGGAAGCCCATGCTCCGATCTCTCTTGACAAATGAGTTATAATACATTAATTGTAGTTTATAATTTCTCCTGAATTTGTTCACTTTTCTGGACTATTAATAATGATTTTAATTTCAAGCATATAAAGTATAGAGCTTTAAGCAAGGTATATATGTATCTACAAAGTTGCACATTGATATATCCTTGACATATTGTTTTATCAGAATATTTGAAAAGTTATATGTCGCAAAATAATTTAATTTTATCAAATGGACAGGGTTAAATTTTTTTTTTTATGAATTCATGGAGAAAATATTTATTTGGCTTTGGTTTTTTCTTTTTCCTCAGTTTTTATGTTTTTATTCTGGCTTTGGCAATTGAATTGCAAACCTCAGGCTTGTCTTGCCCACTAACAAATATGATAACCACAGAGACAAAGAGCTTGTGGTTACTTCTTTGGCCATTGTTGAGCTTCTGAATTCTATTATGTCTTCCATAAACCTTCTAAATGGATCTGACAAATTCAGCTAAAAATTATATTCTATGGCCAGCATATGGAATAAGGTTAAATGAGTTTTATTTATTAGATAAGGACCTAACATCACACCAGGATCTTAAACACACTTGAAAATCTCATACTGTTGAGATCCTAAAAAATCATGAATAGTTACAATAGTTGATAACAACTCTCATGTACTCGAATAGTCATGGTTGATCGGATTCTCATGTACTCTTTTGTGTCCATAAATAATAATTGTAAATCAAAACGAAGATACGTAATTTTTGAAGAATAAAATCTCAGTTTATTATTCTCTCTAAACTTTATATCCCTCTCTCTCTTCTCTTCTCTCTCTGTTATCTCTTCTCTCTATATATTTTTCTCTTTCTCTCTCTAACAACCTCTCTCTATATATATTTCTCTCTCTTTCTAAAACATTTTTCTTTCTCTCTCTATTTCTTTCTCCCTCTAAAATCTCCACTCTCTCTTTCTCACAAACTCTCTTCTTCTCTCTTCCCAACTTCCTCTCTTCTCTCTTTTCAGAATCTTCTTTTCTTCCCTAAAATTCAAATTCTGCACCAATATTTTCTTAAATTCAACTTCTGCCCCACTATTTCCTCAAATACAAATTTTGCCCCAATATTTTCTAAATTTTAGATTCTGCCCAACCTTTCAAATTTTCTCATAATCACCCCAAAATCATTCAAAGTTTAATATTTTTCTAAATTGAAGGTCCGGTGAATTACATGTCAAAACCAGATCCTAACAATTTAGTATCAGAGGCAGGTTCTAGATCCCAATGGGAGCCGATGATGGCCGACATTGCGAAATTTTCGATCAGATAGAGGAAAAACTCAATCTGATGATCCAGTTGTTGAGTGGTGACGTTACCTCTCTGGAGGACGCAAAACCAATGGCCTCTATTGCAGCTGTGCGCGAAGTGCAGAGTGGGACTCTTCTTTTCCCTATGGGGCATGACGAAGAAGATGAAACAAAAAGGGGTAAACTGGCTTTTAACAAGGCAAACCCTAAAACCGGTTCAATGACTAAATCAGTTGAAAAAACACTAAAACTGTTGGTTCGAGCCGGACTAATTCAAAGACAATATGAGGCCAGACTAAACCCGTGTCAAACCGAATTAGTTTATTGAACCAAACCGATCAGACCCCAGTGGACCGAATCGAACCACTCAATCTCTCTGTCACTCATATTCCCTTGTTCTCTCTTGGTCTCTCACTGATGAAAACAAAACAGAAGAAGGAGAAGCGGAAGAAGAGGAAGTGGAAGAAGAAAAAACAGAAGAAAAATGAAAAAAAAAGTGGGAAAGGAAACAAAAGAAGCGAAAGAAGAAAAGATACAAAAGATCCACATGAAGTTCTTCGGTAGCACATTAAAATATATACATATATATAAATTAATAATATCTATATATAATCATAATAAATAGTAATAATATCCTTAGATAGCAAATGTTGGAAGCTGAATTTCAACCTTGGGGACAAGGTTGATATCCAAGGAGAAGAAATTGTTGAGATCCTAGAAAATCATGAATAATTGTAATGGTTGATAAGAATTCTCACGTACTCAAATAGTTGCAATGGTTGATAAAAATTCTCATGTAACCTTTCATGTTTATAAATAATAGTTGTAAATCAAATCTAAGGAATGTAATTTTTGTAGAATAAAATCTCAGTTTATTATTCTCTCTCTAAACTTTCTATCTCTCTTATCTCTTCTCTCTTCTCCCTGTTATCTCTTCTCTCTATAAATTTCTCTTTCTCTCTCTAAAAGCCTCTCTCTATATATATATTTCTCTCTTTCTCTCTCTAACAGTCTCTCTGTTTCTAAGACAATCTTTCTTTCTCCCTCTAAAATCTCCACTCTCTCTCTTACAAACTCTCCTCTCTCCCTGACTTCCTCTCTTCTCTCTTTTCAGAATCTTCTTTTCTTCCCTAAAATTCAAATTCTGCACCAATATTTTCTTAAATTTAACTTCTGCCCCACTATTTCCTCAAATACAGATTCTGTCCCAATAGTTTCTCAATTTCAAATTCTGCCCCAACCTCTCAAATTTTCTCAGAATTACCCCAAAATCATTTAAATTTATATATTTTTAACTAACTAATTATTATATATATTATTACTTTAACTGAAAATTTAAATATATTATCATTTTTTTATTTTTAAAAATTATAAGGAAACATCAAATTCAATTTCATCTGAAGATAAATCAGGCTTATAGTCCTTGAGGACGAGCAGGGATCCTTTCAAATTCCATACTTCACGACTGCAGACTCTTTTCTTATCTTCCTCTTGATATATATATATATATATATATATATAGGTAAACACTACGGACATCTCTTTTATTATATATGGTGTTCTTCCCTTGTTAATAGATATGGATAAGCTCTGTACAGTATAGGACAGGTAAGCTGCGTAAAACCTATGAACAGCCACCATTAATCAAAGTCAGAGCCATACTTTACAAATTAAAATTCATGAAATAATTTCCCACATCTCCACCGAGCCGCCTCATATGCTATATAAATACCCTACAACCTCAGGAACTCATCCTCACTTGTTCTATGGAATTTTACATATAAGAGAAACAAAAACAATTTAGAGAAAAAGGAATGGCGTCTGAATTCCCAAGTAAGTACGGATCAACTCTTCTTTTCATATATAAGGGTAATTAATTAGTGCACAATTATAAGAAATTATATACATATACATATATGTATGGGTGTTGCAGGTAAAAACTCATGGCCGGAACTTGTTGGGAAAAACGGAGATGAGGCAGGGGAAACCATAAAGAGAGAAAATCCAAATGTCTTGGAAGCCATCGTGTTGTTGGAAGGAACTCCGGTGATCAAGAATTTTAGCTGCAACAGGGTTTGGGTTTAGGTAAGCGATTGCAAGATTGTTACTCTAGTTCCTACTATAGGCTAACATTGCCCCACGTAATTTCATATAATAAATGTAATAATACATGGGCTAGTTTCTTGACTGATCTAGCTTCCATTGTAACCAAATAAATAAATAAGTAGTTTTTATTTAATTTTCAATAATTAGTAAATTCTCTTATGTTATTTTTCTTTAGATATTTATTTGAATAATTGGAAATAAATAAATGTGACTGATATTTTATGTGATTTAATAGTTTATTATATATTAATATTATATCCTATTTTCTAATTATATACAATTTGGATTTTAATTTGATTTAAAAATTTTATTTAATTTCAATGCAAATCAAATTTTGGAGGGTAATTAGAAACCAAACTAAATTAAACTATTTCGGTTTAGTTTTTCAATTGGGTTAAATTTTTTAGTTTGGACAAAATAACTTGTAATACCCAAATTAATTTTTTGTAATTTAAATTAATTTGTAAATGTAGTTTTTTTAATTTTTTATTTTAATTTAGTATAAAAATGAAAAAAATTTGAAAGAGAATGAAATTGAAAATAATTTTGAAAAAAAAAACAAGTGAAATTTTGGATTTTGAGGGTATTTTTGAAAGAAAAATCGAAAACTATGGGTCAAAATGTAATTTAAAAAAGTTATACCACATAAGATGCCCGGTTAGTAGCTCTTACGAACTAGAACGCGCCACGTGGCAACGAACACTGACACGGTGCCACACGGGAGGCCACGCGGGCGATCCGCGTGCCCGCGATCGAACCGTCCATATTCGCTCCCGCGTGCACAGACGACCTGGATGTGTTCTCTCCCTAAACGCGCTTGGACGGTCAGATTTAAATGCGATCAACGGTCCAGATCCACTTCTTATTTAAACGCGATTGGACGGTTCATATCAGATAGCGATGAACGGTCTAGATTCACTCCCTATTTAATTGTGATCAGACGTTTCAGATCAATCGCGATGGACGGCCCATATTAAAAGGGGACGAATATAAATAATCCTCTTCACACCAAATCCTAAGCCTAGCCGTCAGACACCCTCATCGGAGAAAAAGACCCAACCGCTGGAAAGGAGAACCACCACCATCCACCGCCGCGCCGGAGCCACTTCCGATCGCCAAAAGAAGTAACAAAATTTCTTTTTGCTCATAATTCAATTTTAAACACCCCCGTGGCCATATCGGAGTAAAATGATCAACCAATTGGCCAAAAACTACGGGCAAAGCCCGGCAGTGCCGCTGCAAAAAATTTAAAAAACCACATCCGATAAGGCCCTTTCCGATTTCCGTTATGCAAAATTTTTTCACCGTTTCCTTCTCTACAGGTTGACCAAAGTAAAACACTCAACCGCAAAAGCGAGCTAGCGGAGCCGCCTCACCGAAGAGCCCTGCTGCTGGTGAGTTTCAGTTTTTCAATTTTTTCGGCCAACTGAGGTCCCTTAATGTGTTTTCTCGGAAGGATTGATGCAAAATTGGCCAAAAATAGGCAACCTGAGGTGGATCACCATCGCGGGCAGCGGCGTCGTCGCCGAAGCACGGTGGAGCCACTGTGCTGGAATTTCAAAATTAGCCAAAAAGAGGTCCTGATACTGTTTTTGGATTTTTTGGGATATTTGTAGATACTTGTAGCGTGTTTTAATTTCCGAAGAAAAATTCAGGGAATCCGGGGACCGCAACGGGCACAGTCAATAAGTTTCATTTTTTAGGCATCGAATTGAGTAAGAATCTCTTACTCTATTCTCTGTTATGGAATTGAAGTTAAATTATTAATAATACGGTATTTTATACAATTTAAAAAATATTCATAATTAATTATGTGTTCGAAAATTATATATTATTGTTTCTGTTAATTATTTTTACGGTTTGAATGCATGATAGTATCTGATTGATCGATTTTACAGCTTTGAATGCATGTATTGTTTATTTTATGGGTTTACGGTTGAATTGGAAAAAAGAGAGATTAAAGAAAAATGGAAAATTGTGTGATTAAGTGAATGGATGAAGCGACAACCTTACTGGATATCCTGAGAGATGGTAGACGAACTGGGCGTATAGAAAATCCTACCGTGAATGTTGCTTCATACCGGATGGGGTATCGAAGTTTGGTAATTTGACACTCATACCAGATAGGGTATGGGGACGACCCATTTCACCATCACACTGGACAGAGTATTGAGGTTTAGTGGTTTGGCGCTCATATCGGACTGGGTATGAAGACGGCCCGTTAATTTGAAATGTTAAAGGAAATGGTTCACGTGTTGTAGGAACATCCTTATAAACCCCCATGGATACTAATAGGTTGATAAAGGATAGAATTGTTATTCAAATCGATTGCATATGAAATCATTCTTTGAGTTATGTTATTATCTCTATAAGTTGTTTTGTAAATCTCACTACAGTAAATAGATGGCAAAAGATTTTGTTTATGATAAATGAATTTATTTAATTAAGAGCTCCATTAGTTGTTTTGATTTTTCTACCAACCTTCATTTCTATGTCGTTGAATAGCGTGATATTCTTACTGGGATAGCGTAGCTCATTTCTTATTTAACCATTTTAGATAAAGATGACCAGAATCCAGAGGCTGATCCATAAGAGAGTTGCGAGTAGCATACCAGTTTTATTTATTTTCCGTTTATTTCATTAATTTTTTGTATTTCCTTCAAAAGTGTAATTTATGTAGCACTATTTAGTACTTTAAGTGTACTATTTAGTACTTTATTTATTTTCCGTTTATTTCATTAATTTTTTGTATTTATTTCAAAAGTGTAATTTCTGTAGCATTATTTAGTACTTTAAGTTATTGTGTAAGAAATATAGACACTAACTAATTATTTCGTTTCCACACTTAATTTATGAATTATTTCTTTTAAAATTTCGGAACCGTTACATAACTTACAACCTACGCAATGCATTATTTACTTAAGGCACACATGAATATTACCTAAAGAAAACCAATAATATATTGACGTATAAATTAATGTCACTACAATGTATATAAATCTATTGAACTCAAGAATGGTCTTGCCCATAAATAACATCTTAATTTGTAATTAATTCCCTTCTTTAATGCATTTTTAAGTTTCTGATTTAAGAAAAAACACTTATATCCCACCTCATCAGCTATGTAAATCCATCAACTCATCTTCACTTGTTTTATTGAATTATAGAGAGAAAATGTCATCTGATTGCCCAGGTCAGTATGGATCAACCTTTTTTTCTCTCAATTTTATTTTAATAAAAGTGAATGATTAATTCTTATTTTCTAGTAATATCTTACTAATTGATACAATTGGTTAAATCTCGTAAAATTATTTCATAGAAATTTATTGATATATATATATATATTTTATAATATTAAATAATCAGTATTCTTTCTGTTTTTATTGTTACAAAAAATTCAATTTTTGTGTAAAAAAGACCCCTATTATCTCTTTAGTTTATCACATATTTTATTAAGTAATCAAATTATTTAACCTAACATGTCCGGTTGACACCTAGACTAAACTCTTACAATTTTATTAGGAAAAAAAAAATGTAAAAAGTGAAGTCTCTTATTTTGTCAGTAATTTAATTTAGAAATATTACATGTGTATATATAAGTTAATGAATTAATGCATAGTTATAAGAAAATATACATATGTATATATGGGTGTTGCAGGTAAAAACTCATGGCCGGAGCTTGTAGGGAGAAACGGAGATGAGGCAGCGGAAATTATAAAGAGAGAAAATCCACTTGTGGCTGAAGCCACTGTGTTGCCGGAAGGAAATAAGGTGATCCTAGATTTTGACTGCGGAAGGGTTTGGATTAGGGTCAACGCGTGCAACATTGTAACCGTAGTTCCTCATACAGGCTAATATTCTCTACCTGGATTTTTAATTAATTTTCTTAAGTTCAGAGTCGTCCTCATAATATTGTGATATTAATTTAATTCCTTATAATAAATAAATAAATATATAATGTGTCTTTATTTGAAATTAATTAAAATTTTTGTGAATCATTTCCATTTTCGAGAATACTCAATACAAAGGTAATTTTTGAGAAAATATTTTTAATATTGTGGGTTGAACATAAAATACCTCGAAACCTATGAGACTAATTTTTTATGACATAATATATATGTTAATATTAATTTATTTAATAATTAAAATTTGAATTTCTAAGAGATGTAATTAATAGAGGGTGTACATTTTAAATTAATCTATTATAGGGAACGTTACAAAAAAATATCTAGGAGATTGGATTAAATTTTTATTGGACCGAGCCCAAATGGAAATGGGCTAGATATGTGTTCAGATTTTATTTGGTCTAGGAGACAAAAACAAAAAATGAAGGGATGTGAGGGATCTAAACCTGAGTTGGCCGACCCTAATAGAAAACCAGGCTAGGGAAGAGAGAGAAGCCCGTGGTGGGCTGAACGTTAAGAAAAAAAGAAATCATATATGTATATATAGAAGACAGCTGAAGTTTGATCCAAATAATAGTGGGTCGAACCCATAGAAAAGATCTTTTAGAAAGAAAGATTTTGGTCTAATGAACCTGGTGAGGCCAAGTCCATAGGAAGCGTATAAGAAAAATTTAAAATACTAGTGGGCCAAATCTTCCTAAAATGGATTAGAAGTGAAAAGGTTTTGGGTAGGTCGAAGGATGGGAAAGAAAATAAAACTTAGTTTGAGGTAATAAATATGAAATTAATTTTTTATAACATAATATATATGTTAATATTAGTTTGTTTGATGATTAAAATTTGAATTTCTATATTAAATTAATAATTTAATTAAGATTTGTAATTAATAGAGGGTGTATATATTAAATTATTACAAAAAAATATCTATATAATTAATTTCTGAAACTAAAGAACCATTGTACATAAGCTATTCCAAAAATTTTTTTTTGTGCCCAATAAAATAAAATTGGATTGTTCCATCACTTTATTGGCACTTTTTGTTCCTACAGGATTACTTTTTATACTAACATTTTCACAAGATATAAATTCGTCACTCAAGTATAGACATCATATAATTGATGAAGAATTCTATCAAACTTGTGTCCATAAAGTTAGTGAGAGATGCAACATAGAAGTGTTAGAATACTTTTTTTTCCAAAAAAATTAAGTTAACATGAGTCGAGATTGTTGTTTGAAAATAAAAAATTCCGGGATAAATTATCACCATCTTGTGATGGATGTCGTTTTGTCAATAAAATAATTACAGGCATATGAACCTGTAGCTCACCAAAAAACAAGGAAGTATGGAATGCATATTGAATTACAGAAAGGAAACGCGTGCTCCAATCACTCTTGACAAACGAGTTATAATACATAATCATAGTTGATAATTTCTCCCACATATATCTATTTTTCTGGGCTATTAATGTTAATTTTAATTTGAAGCATATAAAGTATCGAGCTTTTAGCAAGGTATATGTATACTTACAAAGTTATATATTGATATATCCTTCATATATTATTTTATCAAAATATTTAAAAGTTATATATTGTAAAATAATTTAATTTCATCACATAGACCTGGTTAAATTATATGAATTCACAAAAAAATCAGTTGAAAATTAACATTCAAATAATAGGTTATGTATGATATTTCATGAGTTTTTATTAATATGAAAGAAGATTGAATTAGATCAAATAGGCCAAAAAAAAAAAAAACTATCTAAATTTATTTGGTTAAATTTAAATTAATTGTAAATATTTTTCCTTACATGAGTTTTAATTAAAAAATAATTAATAAATCTAATAAAAATAAAACTAAATAATAAATTTCATAAACAATAATTATTTATTTAATAGATCATTTATGGAATTAATAAGATAAAATAATAATCTAAGAATATATATACCTTAAAATCTCGGTCCATTTAATCTGGACGGAATGAAATAAAACTCTTTAGGACATCTAATTCCAAATTGAAAATTAAATCAAACTATTGTATTCTAATTCGTTCTATTTAATTTCATCTAATATTAATTGTCTAGTATATGCCGAATTTTACCACTACTATAAACTCTAGGTACCATAACAGACTTTGCACTGAACTTGCTAATGAGTCCAATGATCTGCCCAAATAAGGAAAATTTGACCCATAATTTGAGGGATTGGAGAAATATTTTCTTTTGTTTTTCTCTTTTTGAATGATTGGGCAAATATTTTCAATCTTGTGGATTGAATATAAAATACCTCAAAGCCAATAAATATGAGAGTAATTTTTTTTAACATAATATATTTGTTAATATCATTTTGCTTAATGATTAAATTTTGAATTTCTATCTTAAATTAATAATTTAATTAAGAGATATAATTAATGAAGGGTGTACATATTAAATTAATCTATTACAGCGAGCATTACAAAAAAGTATCTATCTAATTAGTCGTTGAAACTAAAGAACTATTGTACACAAGCTATTCCAAAAACTAAAGAACCACTGTACACAAGCTATTCCAAAAACTTTCTTTTGGTCCCAATAAGGCAAAATTGGATTGTTCCTTCAATTTTCTGGCACTTTTTGTCACTGCAGGACTACTCTTTATACCGATATTTTCACAAAATATAAGTTTGTCACCCAAGTATGGACACCATATAATTGATGAGGAATTCTATCAAACTTGTGTCCATAAAATTAATGGGAGATGCAACATTGAAGTGTTAGAATATTTTTTTCTCAAGAAAATAAGGTTAACGTGAGTCGAAATTGCTGTTTGAAAATAATATATTCTAGGATTGATTGTCACCATCTTGTGGTGGATATCGTTTTGTCAATGAAACAGTTGCAGACATATGAACTTGTAGCTCACAAGAAAAACAAGGAAGTATGGAACTATTGCATATTGAATTATGGGAAGGAAGTACATGCTCCCATCTCTCTTGACAAATGAGTTATAGAACATAATTGTAGTTTATAATTTTTCCTATATATGTCCATTTTTTTGGATTATTAACAATAATTTTAATTTGAAGCGTATAAAATATCGAGTTTTTTGCAAAGTATATATATCTACAAAGTTATATATTGATATATATCCTTCATATATTGTTTCATCAAAATATTTGAAAAGTTATATATTGCAAAATAATTTAATTTTATCATATAGACCTAGTTTGTAACAACCCCAGTTTTCAAAGTTGGTTGTTATACTAATCAAACATGTAAGATTTATTCACATTATTTTTAATAAATAACACATCAAATCTCAAGACATCAACCTGCATAAATTTTCATTCCATTTGAAACTCATGTATACATATATATACTCGTGTATACTAAATCTCATTTACCTCATTTACAATGCCAAACTAGATTATCAAGTGTTAATAATGGAAGTATAAGTAATTCCATCTAAATGAGACATGTATATGTGTAATTATATCAAAACAATCTCATACCATGCTCTAAATCAACGATAATTGCTCTATGGTACGCCTTACTTATTCCAAAGTTTGAACACACGCTTCTTGTACATCCGATTCTTACTCTTGTTTTATCTGCTCTGTAATATATAACATGTAATGAGCTATATAGCCCAGTAAGTAAAATTTAAAATTCACATCAAAACAAGTAAAAAATTTACATCTAACTTCCCGGTACTGGGCATTATCCAACTTAACCATTTCCCTTCCTTTCTCTCACTATCATTGGTCATATATGTAGTCTCTGCATTCAGCATAGCAAACCCTAACCCATTACAACAAGTTTTTGCTCTGCTTACTCCTAATTTCCCTCCTAAAAAGTCATCTATTCACAACCATATACCTCCATTTGCCTGTCCCTAATTCTTCCCAACTTAGTCTACCCCTAGCAGGTCTATTTTCCTTTAACCATAATTTGCCCAGTATCTTAGTCTAACTCCCACCGTAAACCTCTCCTCAACTTCTTAAATTTGCCTAATGGAGCACCAACGCCTCTCAAATTATTAAGAACACCCTCACCAAACTCCCTACGTTTTTCTCTTCAGTTCAGCCCGTATTTCCCCCCTCTTCCCCTGATTTATTTTATTTCCCACAGCCCCTATCCTAATTTCTACCCCTAACGCTAATTACCATCAATCCAGCTTCCCTCTTGACATATTTACAACATTTCCATGGTGCTTAAGCCACTGGATATTCACCCATTCCACAGTTATAGCCATTAGATGTACCAAGATTGCAAACATAAAAGAAAAGAGAAAAGTAACTAAAACGAAGAAGAAAGAAGGAAAAAAATATAGATAAATAATTAGTTCTTGGGTCATCAAACCCTCGACCCAGCCACTTGGCCACAATAGAATCCCATATTCCTTCACCTCCAGATCATAGAACCGCAAATATTACAATTGCCCACCAATTGCATGTCAATGCCAATCACACACACCTGACGCATCGAACCCTCGACCCAACCACTAGGCCATAATAGAATCCTATATTCCTTCAAATTTGGATCACAGAATGGTAAATATTACAATTTCCCACCAACGACATATCAATGCCAATCACACACACTCAGGGCATCGACCCCTCAACCAAATAACTGGGACTACTGTATTGTAATTTTAGCATATTCCAAGCACAACAAGCACATGAACACAATGAATATACTAGAGTAAAGCAAATGTGTAAATCCCCAAGCATTAAACGTATGAGGGTCACCATGCATTTTTTAAAAAATATTCACCAAGAAAATACATATATATATAAATCGACACACATTTCAATTTTCCTCTTCCCCCTCTCTTCTCTTAATTAGTTCGGTTAGCCATTTTTTCCTCTCTCTGTCCAAGCTTAATTAATCACAGAATTTTCTCCATTCCCTTAGTTCAGAACCTCTTTAAACCAATCCAGTAAAGACCTCCCAGTTTTGAGCTCCTTCCCACAAACTTTTACTCTGTCTCTCTTTTCGTTCTTCTCTATTATTATTAGGAACTTTAACATAACTATCTTTGCCTCCTAGATCCTCCTCCTGAATCAGTTCTATACCACCCAAACACAAAAAGAAGAAATCACAAAGAACTTATAATGTAAATTTCTATTTGAGCAATGAAGAGCAAATGGTACTTGCTTCTCGGATATGTATAATGATGATTCAACACAGTCTCTCCTTCCTCTCCCTACACCCCCGCGTCAATGATGTTGCTCTGGTAAGTTCACTTATTGTTCACCCTCCCCTTAGCTTCTTTCGATATCACTATTCCCTCTCTCTTTTTCTCTCTAGGTCACCACTCTCATTCTCCCTCAAGTTTCCTCTCCTCTCTTTATACTAAACTCATCCTCCCCCCTTGTTGTGTTACAGGTGAGAAGAGAAAAGGGAGGTCATTCAGGCTTGGGGCTAGGCCTATGGGCTTAGGTCTTTTGGATTGGGCTGAAGAAAACATTGTGCTAGCTGGGTGTTACAAATCTCTCCTTTAAAAAAAAAGATTGGGTTCTCAAAATTTACGAGCAGGGGTTCAAAACATATTTACTCATTTCCAAGTTCTTCCTCAACTTGGTGGTGTCGTTATAATGTTATTACTGAAAAGATTTGTTTAGTTTGTAAACACTTCTTTCCTAACTTCTATGACTAAGGTATAATTGTTAGGATTTGGTCTCTTAATTCTAAATATTTTAACAGTTATAGTTATTAGTGTCTCACTGTAATTTCTTTAGAATTTTTTATCAAGCAAAAGGAATATTGATGTGATCTTAGACAACCTATAATTAGTTCTAAAAATGAAACCTTGCATCAATGAGGAATGCCCAGAATGGGAGAGTAGTTTCATCCCTGAACGCTGTCCTAATTGGGATTATTCCAATACATGGCCCAAGTTTTTCCAAGCTAGAATGCTTAAGGCCCAAGTAAGATTAATGGGTTTGAAGAATTGTAAGAAAGCCCACGCTCGAGGAGGAGGCCCACACGTGCGCCGAAAAAGTGGCCCAGCCCATATGGCCCATGAACATGCACATGTGCCCACATGAATCGTGTGTTTGAGTGCCAGGAGCGCCCACGCACGCGACCCTCTAGGCCCGCATGGAACCAACCACACGCGCGTAGGCCCAAGGGGCCAAACACTTGCACCCCACGCGGACAGGCCCGTAGACGGCCCAAACGGCCGAAGCCTAGCCTGTGCTTCTCGCGAACCTCCTCCCGCACAACACGCGCAGCCCAACTGGGCCGGCCCATCCGGGTAGCCAAAACCAGCCGACCCCTCTTTTTCCCTTTTTAAAATATTTAAATTACTTAATATTTATTTATTTTATTATTTTAAAATTTTTTAAAAGGCTTGGGACCTACTTTTCAAAATACCCTTGTGTTAAAATTAATTTTCACATATTTTTTAAATGGATTTCACATGGGATAAATACGGATTTAAATTAATTATTATTTTAATTATAAATCTATAGGATTATTTAATTAATTTATTTGGGATATAATAATTATTTTATTTTGTATTTATCTTACATTAAGATATAATTTTATCTAGGATATTATTTTATTAATTATCTGAAGATTTTTGTACTCATCTAGATTGTCCAGAAAAGGCTATAAATACACATTTACCCCTAGGATGTAAAACACACATTTGAGAATAAATTTGAGAGAATTCTTGAGAGTTTTGACTTTTTTTCTTTTATCATTTTTGCTAAAAATTAACTTCTTCAAGTTTTTCGGGAAGAAGGAGTATTTAGAAGTGTTGTTGAGTCAATGAGCGGTGATCAACTTATAGGTAACTCTGTGATTTTTTTTTTCTTGTTTATTTCTCTAGTCTTTGTTTTTACTTTCCTTTAGGATTATAAATTTAATTAGAGAGAAGAGTTTAATTCTAAGTGGTTATTTTTTTGGTATTGCATACGCTCAGTGAGTTTCAAGAGTAAATTCGATCCTCCCCCATACCTTATCGCGTCATCTGGTGTAAGAGCTTTGGCTCCTTGAAACCTAAATCTATCTTTATTTGATTTAGCATTTTGTTCTTAAATTAGCACTCAAAATTATTTGATTATTAATTCATATTACATCCTGCTTGAATTCATATCTATCCGTTCAATTCAAATAGTTCGTGTTATTATTCAAAAAAAAGTTAAATATCCAAAATTACCAAAAATGCCCTAGTTGCACCCTATAAGGCAATTGGCACATGTTTGCATTTTGTATTACAAAAACAAAATAACTGCCTACTTGGTGATCGGAAATCTTTTGAGAAATCAAAGGCAAAGTATGTTGCCTAACTGGTGTGAGCGAAAATTTTTATTTTCTTTCCGCACGCTATCCACATTTAATTCTAATTTGCATTTCTGTAATCTGCATCAACGTTGCATAAAGAAACTTAATCGGTCGTAGAGCGTAGCCGACGAATTGGGTGTAGTATAGGAAGATACACCTACTAATTATATCCATCAAGATTGATCAGATCCTTACGCATCAATCCAAATTGTCATTCTTTGTGATCTATATTTTTGTTTTCTTTATTTTATGACTGTTACATAATTAAGTGACTAATTATTACTAGTTGTTTAACGTATAAAGAGCACACCATTCTTTTTTTCTGTGTGCTTGTTTCTGAGCTTCAGTAGAAATCAGAATCCTTTAGGGTTCCTTGTGTCATAAGGACTAACGTGTAGACCTGATTCAAGTGATTTCGATTTCAAACGCTCAACTCGACAGACGAAGCTGTCAACTGAGAGATTGCAAGGTAAACATGAGTGAAGGTGAGAGAGAGATTTTCTTTCATTAACCTTTACCTTGCAGGAAAATTCACTATGTTTCAATAAAGTGACATGCTTTCATTCCGAGAAAGCATCATTGTTGTCCGAAGGGTCGTGAACCTATAAGCCCAATGAGAGGACAACGACCAGAGGGAGAACATATTCCACACGCGATGCCTTGTCCATGATAAGGTATGTGGAATGATCATTGATAGTGGTAGCAGTGCTAATGTGGCAAGCACTCTATTCATGAAAAGAGCAAGGTTGACATGCATCAAGCATCTAAATCCTTATCGGTTACAGTGGATGAATGAGTGTGGCGAAATTCAAGTTACCAAACAAGTCATAGTATCGTTCTCCATCGAAAAATATCACGACGAGGTATGTTGTGATATCGTACCTATGCATGCTAGTCACTTGATACTTGGAAGACCTTGTAGTTTAATAGACAGGTACAACATTACGGTCGCACCAATTGATATTCACTGAGAAAGGAAGGTTTGAATCATGTCCTTACATCTTTATCAACAAAAGAGGCACATGAAGATCATGTCAAAATTAAATAGTCCTTTAATGAATACTCAAGAAGGGTAGAAGAGAGAAAGAAGGCCATAGAGAAAGTCAATGGCCCATTAAGCATAAAGGATGCCCAACAGACAGCTAAAGATGGTCCATTGCGAGGAAGACCAAGACAGAAAACAAAGGAGTGTCCTGAAGACAGAGACATAATGTTGAGGAATATCTCTTATGAAAAGGGACGTTCAATTGTAATTACCTACAGGGAGATTCATTTTGACCTTAACCACTCTTTTCAAAGTCGTACTGTTTTTCTCTTACAAATAATTACCATAGTAAGTGGGCTACGAAGATTTGATCAAGATCCTAGAGGAATTATGAATGAAGTCATGACGTGCATCAACAACAAAGCAAACATGCCAGGGAGGTATGCGTGTTCCCTACTATAATCCCTAATCTTCTCCCTTGTGATGAAGGCTCAGATTCGAGGATGAATCTTTTTAAAGAAAGGGGAGATGATGTGATCCCAGACAGCTTAGAATTAGTTCAAAAAATACAACCTTACATCAACGAGGAACGCCCAGAATAGGAGAGTAGTTTCATGTTTGAACGCTTTCCTAATTGGGATTATTCCAAGAGATGGGCCAAGTTTGTCCAAACTAGAAGGCATAAAGTGCAAGTAAGATTAATGGACTTGAAGAATTGTAAAAAAGCCCATGCCTAAGGAGGAGGCCCACACGTGCGCCAAATAAGTGACCTAGCTCGCACGACCCATGAACATGCATGCATGCCCATACGGATCGCGCGCGCAGGCCCAAGGGGCCGAACACCCGTACCCTGCGCGGACGGGCCCGTAGATGGTCCAAATGGCGTAAGTCAGTTCCGGACGCACGCAGGCCCAAACGGCTGAACACCCACACCCCTCGCGGACGGGTCCACGAACAGCCCAAATGACCCAATCCCAGCCCGCAATTCTTGCAGGCCTCCTCCCTCGCAACCCGCACGGACCAGCCGGTCCGGCCCATCCGAGTAGCCCAAATCGGCCGTCCCCTCTTTTCCCCCTTTTAAAATATTTAAATTACTTAATTCTTATTTATTTTATTATTTTAAAACTTTTAAAAGGCTTAGGACCCACTTTTCATAATATCCATGTGTTAAAATTAATTTTCACATGGTTTTTAAAAGGATTTCACATGGGATAAATATGGATTTAAATTAATTATTATTTTAATTATAACTCTATCCGTTAATATTAATTAATTTATTAATTTGAGATAGAATAATTATTTTATTTTGAATTTATCCTACATTAAGATAGAATTTTATCTTAGATATTATTTTATTAATTATCTGAAGATTTTTGTACTCATCTAGATTGTTCGGGAAAGGCTATAAATAGACCTTTGCTCCTATGATGTAAAACACACATTTGAGAATAAATTTGAGAGAATTCTTGAGAGTTCTGGCTTTTCTTCTTTTAGTATTTTTGCTAAAAATTAGCTTCTTTAAGTTCTTCAAGAAGTAAGAGTCTTTAGAAGTCTTGTTGAGCCAAAGAGTAGGGATCAACTTATTAAGTCTGTGACATTTTTTCTTTCCTTATTTATTTCCCTAATCTTTATTTTTACTTCCCTTTAGGATTGTAAATTCAATTAGAGGGAAGAGTTTAATTCTAGGTGGTTATTATTTTGGTATTACATACATTGAGTGAGTTTCAGGAGTAGATTCGATCCTTCCCATACCTTTCTGCGTCAAATACTGTCTTGGGCTATAATGATCTTCAAAATTCATTAACGTCTAATGTTTTCCAATCATAGTATATGCAATTGTTATTACTGTACTACATGTTTTGAAAACATCATTTCCTATTCTCATTACATGGATCAATTTTTGATTACCTAGAAACCTTATCACTGCGGTACATCTGCAGTCTCCCAAGTTTCCCATGTCTACTTTAAGCTATTGTTTCCTAATTTTTGAAATTCAATATTTGATTATTTGGAGTATATTATCTTAAATCTTTAATAAAACCTCTAAGTATCACCAACATAGACATCATTCGTAAGGGCTTAGAGTTTTAATCTACTGTGGCTGTTCGTATTCATATAGGAAAGTTCACCAATACAACGGTTACTTTTACTATTCTGTTTCATATTCACATCCTCCAGGATAGGTGTGTACGAAACTAAATGGGTGTGATGGTTTTTGAAGTAACAGATGTTATTTGTGGTTCCTTATCATACTAGAGTTTTCAAGATCCTTTTTCCCTTTTTCTTTTAATTATTGGCATCTTCATGAATTTTACTTACATAAATTTTACATTTTTTGCTTACATGATATTTTTAATTAAAAAATAATTAATAAATCTAATCAAAATAAAAAGTAAATAATAAATTTCATAAACATTAATTATTCATTTAATGTGTAATTTACAGAATTAATAAAACAAAACAATAATCAAAGAATACATATATCTTAAAATGTCATTCCATCTAATCTGAAAGGAATCATATAAAATTTTTCTGGACCTTTAATTCCAAATTGAAAATTAAATTAAACTACTGTATTCTAATTCGTTCTATTTAATTCCATCTAATATTAATTATTTAGTATATGCCGAATTTTACTACTATTATAAACTCTAGGTACCATTACAAACTTTGCATTGAACTTGCTAATAAAACCAATGGTCTGCCCAAATAAGGAAAATCTGACCCATAATTTGAGGGATTGGATAAACATTTTCTTTTGTTTTTCTCTTTTTGAATGATTGGGCAAATATTTTGAATTATGTGAATTGAACATAAAATACCTCAAAGCCAATAAATATGAAAGTAATTTTTTTATAACATAATATATTTGTTAATATAAGTTTGCTTGATGATTAAAATTTGAATTTCTATCTTAAATTAATAACTTAATTAATGGATGTAATTAACGGAGGAGGGTGTAGATGTTAAATTAATATGTTATAGTGAGCGTTATAAAAAAAACATCTATATAATTCATCTCTAAAATTGAAGAACCATTGTACACAAGCTATTTTGAAAACTTTCCCTTGCTCCCAGTATGGCGAAATTGGATTGTTCCATCACTTTTCTGGCACTATTTTTCGCCGCAGGACTGCTTTTTGTACCGGCACTTTCAGAGGATATAGCCCCGTCACCCAAGTCCGAGCATCATATAGTCGATGAGGAATTCTTTCAAACTTGCGTCCAGAAAGTTAACGGGAGATGCAGCATTGAAGTGCTGGGATACCTTTTAGCTCCCAAAAATCAGCTCAACGTGAGTCGAGATTGTTGTTTGAAAATAATAGAGTCCGGGATAGATTGTCACCATATTTTGGTGGATGTCGTTTTGTCAATGAGACAGTTAGAGGCATATGAACCTGTAGCCCACAGCAAAAGCAAGGAAGTATGGAACTATTGCATAACGAATTACGGGAAGGAAGCCCATGCTCCGATCTCTCTTGACAAATGAGTTATAATACATTAATTGTAGTTTATAATTTCTCCTGTATTTGTCCATTTTTCTGGACTATTAATAATGATTTTAATTTCAAGCATACAAAGTATAGAGCTTTAAGCAAGGTATATATGTATCTACAAAGTTGCACATTGATATATCCTTGATATATTGTTTTATCAGAATATTTGAAAAGTTATATGTCGCAAAATAATTTAATTTTATCAAATGGACAGGGTTAAAATTTTTTTTTTATGAATTCATGGAGAAAATATCATTAGAAAATTAACACTCAAACAGTAAGTTATGTATGGCATTTCATGGGTGTTTGTTGATATTAAAAAGGAGACAATCAGTCCGGATAGGGCAAAAAAAAAAAAAAAAAAAAAAAACGCTAACGCCATCTAAATTTATTCGGTTCAGCTCAAATTAAATTGTATATTTTTTTTTCCTCACATGATGTTTTTAATTAAAATAAATAAATAAACCTAATAAGAACAAAACTAAATAATAAATTTCGTAAACCATACTTATTCACTTAATATGTAATATACGGAATTAGCAAAACAAAACAATAATCTAAGAATATACGTATCTTAAAATCTCAGTCCGTTTTTTCTGGAAGGAATCAATAAAAATTTTTAGGACCTCCAATTACAAATTGAAAAATAAATCAAACTACTATATTCTTATTGATCTATTTAACTCAATCTAATAATAACATTTTAGTACATACTGAATTTTAGCACTATTGTAAATTCTAGGTCCCATAACAAACTTCGCACTTAACTTGCTGACGAGTCCAATCAGCCTGCCCAAATAAGGAAAACCTGCCTCGTAGTTTGAGGCATTGGAGAAATATGTTCTTTTGTTTTTCTCTTTGAGAGAGGTTGGACAAGTATTTTAATCTAGTGGATCGAACGTAAAATACCTCAAAGCCAATAAATATGAAATTAATTTTTTATAAGGTAATATGTATGTCAATATTAGTTCGTTTAACTATTAAAATTTGAATTTCTATATTAAATTAATAACTTAATTAATGGATGTAATTAACGGAGGAGGGTGTAGATGTTAAATTAATATGTTATAGTGAGCGTTATAAAAAAAACATCTATATAATTCATCTCTAAAATTGAAGAACCATTGTACACAAGCTATTTTGAAAACTTTCCCTTGCTCCCAGTATGGCGAAATTGGATTGTTCCATCACTTTTCTGGCACTATTTTTCGCCGCAGGACTGCTTTTTGTACCGGCACTTTCAGAGGATATAGCCCCGTCACCCAAGTCCGAGCATCATATAGTCGATGAGGAATTCTTTCAAACTTGCGTCTAGAAAGTTAACGGGAGATGCAGCATTGAAGTGCTGGGATACCTTTTAGCTCCCAAAAATCAGCTCAACGTGAGTCGAGATTGTTGTTTGAAAATAATAGAGTCCGGGATAGATTGTCACCATATTTTGGTGGATGTCGTTTTGTCAATGAGACAGTTAGAGGCATATGAACCTGTAGCCCACAGCAAAAGCAAGGAAGTATGGAACTATTGCATAACGAATTACGGGAAGGAAGCCCATGCTCCGATCTCTCTTGACAAATGAGTTATAATACATTAATTGTAGTTTATAATTTCTCCTGTATTTGTCCATTTTTCTGGACTATTAATAATGATTTTAATTTCAAGCATACAAAGTATAGAGCTTTAAGCAAGGTATATATGTATCTACAAAGTTGCACATTGATATATCCTTGATATATTATTTTATTAGAATATTTGAAAAGTTATATGTCGCAAAATAATTTAATTTTATCAAATGGACAGGGTTAAAATTTTTTTTTTATGAATTCATGGAGAAAATATCATTAGAAAATTAACACACAAAAAATAATTTATGTATGGCATTTTATTAGTGTTTTTAGATATTAAAAAGGAGACAAACAGTCCGGATAGGGCCAGAAAAAAAAAAAAAAAAAACGCTAACGCCATCTAAATTTATTCGGTTCAGCTCAAATTAAATTGTATATTTTTTTTTCCTCACATGATGTTTTTAATTAAAATAAATAAATAAACCTAATAAGAACAAAACTAAATAATAAATTTCGTAAACCATACTTATTCACTTAATATGTCATATACAGAATTAGCAAAACAAAACAATAATCTAAGAATATACGTATCTTAAAATCTCAGTCCGTTTTGTCTGGAAGGAATCAATAAAAATTTTTAGGACCTCCAATTACAAATTGAAAAATAAATCAAACTACTATATTCTTATTGATCTATTTAACTCAATCTAATAATAACATTTTAGTACATACTGAATTTTAGCACTATTGTAAATTCTAGGTCCCATAACAAACTTCGCACTTAACTTGCTGACGAGTCCAATCAGCCTGCCCAAATAAGGAAAACCTGCCTCGTAGTTTGAGGCATTGGAGAAATATGTTCTTTTGTTTTTCTCTTTGAGAGAGGTTGGACAAGTATTTTAATCTCGTGGATCGAACGTAAAATACCTCAAAGCCAATAAATATGAAATTAATTTTTTATAAGGTAATATGTATGTCAATATTAGTTCGTTTAACTATTAAAATTTGAATTTCTATCTTAAATTAATAACTTAATTAATGGATGTAATTAACGGAGGAGGGTGTAGATGTTAAATTAATATGTTATAGTGAGCGTTATAAAAAAAACATCTATATAATTCATCTCTAAAATTGAAGAACCATTGTACACAAGCTATTTTGAAAACTTTCCCTTGCTCCCAGTATGGCGAAATTGGATTGTTCCATCACTTTTCTGGCACTATTTTTCGCCGCAGGACTGCTTTTTGTACCGGCACTTTCAGAGGATATAGCCCCGTCACCCAAGTCCGAGCATCATATAGTCGATGAGGAATTCTTTCAAACTTGCGTCCAGAAAGTTAACGGGAGATGCAGCATTGAAGTGCTGGGATACCTTTTAGCTCCCAAAAATCAGCTCAACGTGAGTCGAGATTGTTGTTTGAAAATAATAGAGTCCGGGATAGATTGTCACCATATTTTGGTGGATGTCGTTTTGTCAATGAGACAGTTAGAGGCATATGAACCTGTAGCCCACAGCAAAAGCAAGGAAGTATGGAACTATTGCATAACGAATTACGGGAAGGAAGCCCATGCTCCGATCTCTCTTGACAAATGAGTTATAATACATTAATTGTAGTTTATAATTTCTCCTGTATTTGTCCATTTTTCTGGACTATTAATAATGATTTTAATTTCAAGCATACAAAGTATAGAGCTTTAAGCAAGGTATATATGTATCTACAAAGTTGCACATTGATATATCCTTGATATATTGTTTTATCAGAATATTTGAAAAGTTATATGTCGCAAAATAATTTAATTTTATCAAATGGACAGGGTTAAAATTTTTTTTTTATGAATTCATGGAGAAAATATCATTAGAAAATTAACACTCAAACAGTAAGTTATGTATGGCATTTCATGGGTGTTTGTTGATATTAAAAAGGAGAAAATAAGTACGGATAGGGCCAGAAAAAAAAAAAAAAAAAAAAAACGCTAACGCCATCTAAATTTATTCGGTTCAGCTCAAATTAAATTGTATATTTTTTTTTCCTCACATGATGTTTTTAATTAAAATAAATAAATAAACCTAATAAGAACAAAACTAAATAATAAATTTCGTAAACCATACTTATTCACTTAATATGTAATATACGGAATTAGCAAAACAAAACAATAATCTAAGAATATACGTATCTTAAAATCTCAGTCCGTTTTTTCTGGAAGGAATCAATAAAAATTTTTAGGACCTCCAATTACAAATTGAAAAATAAATCAAACTACTATATTCTTATTGATCTATTTAACTCAATCTAATAATAACATTTTAGTACATACTGAATTTTAGCACTATTGTAAATTCTAGGTCCCATAACAAACTTCGCACTTAACTTGCTGACGAGTCCAATCAGCCTGCCCAAATAAGGAAAACATGCCTCGTAGTTTGAGGCATTGGAGAAATATGTTCTTTTGTTTTTCTCTTTGAGAGAGGTTGGACAAGTATTTTAATCTCGTGGAGCGAACGTAAAATACCTCAAAGCCAATAAATATGAAATTAATTTTTTATAAGGTAATATGTATGTCAATATTAGTTCGTTTAACTATTAAAATTTGAATTTCTATCTTAAATTAATAACTTAATTAATGGATGTAATTAACGGAGGAGGGTGTAGATGTTAAATTAATATGTTATAGTGAGCGTTATAAAAAAAACATATATATAATTCATCTCTAAAATTGAAGAACCATTGTACACAAGCTATTTTGAAAACTTTCCCTTGCTCCCAGTATGGCGAAATTGGATTGTTCCATCACTTTTCTGGCACTATTTTTCGCCGCAGGACTGCTTTTTGTACCGGCACTTTCAGAGGATATAGCCCCGTCACCCAAGTCCGAGCATCATATAGTCGATGAGGAATTCTTTCAAACTTGCGTCCAGAAAGTTAACGGGAGATGCAGCATTGAAGTGCTGGGATACCTTTTAGCTCCCAAAAATCAGCTCAACGTGAGTCGAGATTGTTGTTTGAAAATAATAGAGTCCGGGATAGATTGTCACCATATTTTGGTGGATGTCGTTTTGTCAATGAGACAGTTAGAGGCATATGAACCTGTAGCCCACAGCAAAAGCAAGGAAGTATGGAACTATTGCATAACGAATTACGGGAAGGAAGCCCATGCTCCGATCTCTCTTGACAAATGAGTTATAATACATTAATTGTAGTTTATAATTTCTCCTGTATTTGTTCATTTTTCTGGACTATTAATAATGATTTTAATTTCAAGCATATAAAGTATAGAGCTTTAAGCAAGGTATATATGTATCTACAAAGTTGCACATTGATATATCCTTGACATATTATTTTATCAGAATATTTGAAAAGTTATATGTCGCAAAATAATTTAATTTTATCAAATGGACAGGGTTAAATTTTTTTTTTATGAATTCATGGAGAAAATATTTTTTTGGCTTTGGTTTTTTCTTTTTCCTCAGTTTTTATGTTTTTATTCTGGCTTTGGCAATTGAATTGCAAACCTCAGGCTTGTCTTGCCCACTAACAAATATGATAACCACAGAGACAAAGAGCTTGTGGTTACTTCTTTGGCCATTGTTGAGCTTCTGAATTCTATTATGTCTTCCATAAACCTTCTAAATGGATCTGACAAATTCAGCTAAAAATTATATTCTATGGCCAGCATATGGAATAAGGTTAAATGAGTTTTATTTATTAGATAAGGACCTAACATCACACCAGGATCTTAAACACACTTGAAAATCTCATACTGTTGAGATCCTAAAAAATCATGAATAGTTACAATAGTTGATAACAACTCTCATGTACTCGAATAGTCATGGTTGATCGGATTCTCATGTACTCTTTTGTGTCCATAAATAATAATTGTAAATCAAAACGAAGATACGTAATTTTTGAAGAATAAAATCTCAGTTTATTATTCTCTCTAAACTTTATATCCCTCTCTCTCTTCTCTTCTCTCTCTGTTATCTCTTCTCTCTATATATTTTTCTCTTTCTCTCTCTAACAACCTCTCTCTATATATATTTCTCTCTCTTTCTAAAACATTTTTCTTTCTCTCTCTATTTCTTTCTCCCTCTAAAATCTCCACTCTCTCTTTCTCACAAACTCTCTTCTTCTCTCTTCCCAACTTTCTCTCTTCTCTCTTTTCAGAATCTTCTTTTCTTCCCTAAAATTCAAATTCTGCACCAATATTTTCTTAAATTCAACTTCTGCCCCACTATTTCCTCAAATACAAATTTTGCCCCAATATTTTCTAAATTTTAGATTCTGCCCAACCTTTCAAATTTTCTCATAATCACCCCAAAATCATTCAAAGTTTAATATTTTTCTAAATTGAAGGTCCGGTGAATTACATGTCAAAACCAGATCCTAACAATTTAGTATCAGAGGCAGGTTCCAGATCCCAATGGGAGCCGATGATGGCCGACATTGCGAAATTTTTGATCAGATAGAGGAAAAACTCAATCTGATGATCCAGTTGTTGAGTTCTGACGTTACCTCTCTGGAGGACGCAAAACCAATGGCCTCTATTGCAGCTGTGCGCGAAGTGCAGAGTGGGACTCTTTTTTTCCCTATGCGGCATGACGAAGAAGATAAAACAAAAAGGGGTAAACTGGCTTTTAACAAGGCAAACCCTAAAACCGGTTCAATGACTAAATCAGTTGAAAAAACCCTAAAACTGCTGGTTCGAGCCGGACTAATTCAAAGACAATATGAGGCCAGACTAAACCCGTGTCAAACCGAATTAGTTTATTGAACCAAACCGATCAGACCCCAGTGGACCGAATCGAACCACTCAATCTCTCTGTCACTCATATTCCCTTGTTCTCTCTTGGTCTCTCACTAATGAAAACAAAACAGAAGAAGGAGAAGCGGAAGAAGAGGAAGTGGAAGAAGAAAAAACAGAAGAAAAATGAAAAAAAAAGTGGGAAAGGAAACAAAAGAAGCGAAAGAAGAAAAGATACAAAAGATCCACATGAAGTTCTTCGGTAGCACATTAAAATATATACATATATATAAATTAATAATATCTATATATAATCATAATAAATAGTAATAATATCCTTAGATAGCAAATGTTGGAAGCTGAATTTCAACCTTGGGGACAAGGTTGATATCCAAGGAGAAGAAATTGTTGAGATCCTAGAAAATCATGAATAATTGTAATGGTTGATAAGAATTCTCACGTACTCAAATAGTTGCAATGGTTGATAAAAATTCTCATGTAACCTTTCATGTTTATAAATAATAGTTGTAAATCAAATCTAAGGAATGTAATTTTTGTAGAATAAAATCTCAGTTTATTATTCTCTCTCTAAACTTTCTATCTCTCTTATCTCTTCTCTCTTCTCCCTGTTATCTCTTCTCTCTATAAATTTCTCTTTCTCTCTCTAAAAGCCTCTCTCTATATATATATTTCTCTCTTTCTCTCTCTAACAGTCTCTCTGTTTCTAAGACAATCTTTCTTTCTCCCTCTAAAATCTCCACTCTCTCTCTTACAAACTCTCCTCTCTCCCTGACTTCCTCTCTTCTCTCTTTTCAGAATCTTCTTTTCTTCCCTAAAATTCAAATTCTGCACCAATATTTTCTTAAATTTAACTTCTGCCCCACTATTTCCTCAAATACAGATTCTGTCCCAATAGTTTCTCAATTTCAAATTCTGCCCCAACCTCTCAAATTTTCTCAGAATTACCCCAAAATCATTTAAATTTATATATTTTTAACTAACTAATTATTATATATATTATTACTTTAACTGAAAATTTAAATATATTATCATTTTTTTATTTTTAAAAATTATAAGGAAACATCAAATTCAATTTCATCTGAAGATAAATCAGGCTTATAGTCCTTGAGGACGAGCAGGGATCCTTTCAAATTCCATACTTCACGACTGCAGACTCTTTTCTTATCTTCCTCTTGATATATATATATATATATATATATATATAGGTAAACACTACGAACATCTCTTTTATTATATATGGTGTTCTTCCCTTGTTAATAGATATGGATAAGCTCTGTACAGTATAGGACAGGTAAGCTGCGTAAAACCTATGAACAGCCACCATTAATCAAAGTCAGAGCCATACTTTACAAATTAAAATTCATGAAATAATTTCCCACATCTCCACCGAGCCGCCTCATATGCTATATAAATACCCTACAACCTCAGGAACTCATCCTCACTTGTTCTATTGAATTTTACATATAAGAGAAACAAAAACAATTTAGAGAAAAAGGAATGGCGTCTGAATGCCCAGGTAAGTACGGATCAACTCTTCTTTTCATATATAAGGGTAATTAATTAGTGCACAATTATAAGAAATTATATACATATACATATATGTATGGGTGTTGCAGGTAAAAACTCATGGCCGGAACTTGTTGGGAAAAACGGAGATGAGGCAGGGGAAACCATAAAGAGAGAAAATCCAAATGTCTTGGAAGCCATCGTGTTGTTGGAAGGAACTCCGGTGATCAAGAATTTTAGCTGCAACAGGGTTTGGGTTTAGGTAAGCGATTGCAAGATTGTTACTCTAGTTCCTACTATAGGCTAACATTGCCCCACGTAATTTCATATAATAAATGTAATAATACATGGGCTAGTTTCTTGACTGATCTAGCTTCCATTGTAACCAAATAAATAAATAAGTAGTTTTTATTTAATTTTCAATAATTAGTAAATTCTCTTATGTTATTTTTCTTTAGATATTTATTTGAATAATTGGAAATAAATAAATGTGACTGATATTTTATGTGATTTAATAGTTTATTATATATTAATATTATATCCTATTTTCTAATTATATACAATTTGGATTTTAATTTGATTTAAAAATTTTATTTAATTTCAATGCAAATCAAATTTTGGAGGGTAATTAGAAACCAAACTAAATTAAACTATTTCGGTTTAGTTTTTCATTTGGGTTAAATTTTTTAGTTTGGACAAAATAACTTGTAATACCCAAATTAATTTTTTGTAATTTAAATTAATTTGTAAATGTAGTTTTTTTAATTTTTTATTTTAATTTAGTATAAAAATGAAAAAAATTTGAAAGAGAATGAAATTGAAAAGAATTTTGAAAAAAAAAACAAGTGAAATTTTGGATTTTGAGGGTATTTTTGAAAGAAAAATCGAAAACTATGGGTCAAAATGTAATTTAAAAAAGTTATACCACATAAGATGCCCGGTTAGTAGCTCTTACGAACTAGAACGCGCCACGTGGCAACGAACACTGACACGGTGCCACACGGGAGGCCACGCGGGCGATCCGCGTGCCCGCGATCGAACCGTCCATATTCGCTCCCGCGTGCACAGACGACCTGGATGTGTTCTCTCCCTAAACGCGCTTGGACGGTCAGATTTAAATGCGATCAACGGTCCAGATCCACTTCTTATTTAAACGCGATTGGACGGTTCATATCAGATAGCGATGAACGGTCTAGATTCACTCCCTATTTAATTGTGATCAGACGTTTCAGATCAATCGCGATGGACGGCCCATATTAAAAGGGGACGAATATAAATAATCCTCTTCACACCAAATCCTAAGCCTAGCCGTCAGACACCCTCATCGGAGAAAAAGACCCAACCGCTGGAAAGGAGAACCACCACCATCCACCGCCGCGCCGGAGCCACTTCCGATCGCCAAAAGAAGTAACAAAATTTCTTTTTGCTCAGAATTCAATTTTAAACACCCCCGTGGCCATATCGGAGTAAAATGATCAACCAATTGGCCAAAAACTACGGGCAAAGCCCGGCAGTGCCGCTGCAAAAAATTTAAAAAACCACATCCGATAAGGCCCTTTCCGATTTCTGTTATGCAAAATTTTTTCACCGTTTCCTTCTCTACAGGTTGACCAAAGTAAAACACTCAACCGCAAAAGCGAGCTAGCGGAGCCGCCTCACCGAAGAGCCCTGCTGCTGGTGAGTTTCAGTTTTTCAATTTTTTCGGCCAACTGGGGTCCCTTAATGTGTTTTCTCGCAAGGATTGATGCAAAACTGGCCAAAAATAGGCAACCTGAGGTGGATCACCATCGCGGGCAGCGGCGTCGTCGCCGAAGCACGGTGGAGCCACTGTGCTGGAATTTCAAAATTAGCCAAAAAGAGGTCCTTATACTGTTTTTGGATTTTTTGGGATATTTGTAGATACCTGTAGCGTGTTTTAATTTCCGAAGAAAAATTCAGGGAATCCGGGGACCGCGACGGGCACAGTCAATAAGTTTCATTTTTTAGGCATCGAATTGAGTAAGAATCTCTTACTCTATTCTCTGTTATGGAATTGAAGTTAAATTAATAATAATACGGTATTTTATACAATTTAAAAAATATTCATAATTAATTATGTGTTCGAAAATTATATATTATTGTTTCTGTTAATTATTTTTACGGTTTGAATGCATGATAGTATCTGATTGATCGATTTTACAGCTTTGAATGCATGTATTGTTTATTTTATGGGTTTACAGTTGAATTGAAAAAAAGAGAGATTAAAGAAAAATGGAAAATTGTGTGATTAAGTGAATGGATGAAGCGACAACCTTACTGGATATCCTGAGAGATGGTAGACGAACTGGGCGTATAGAAAATCCTACCATGAATGTTGCTTCATACCGGATGGGGTATCGAAGTTTGGTAATTTGACACTCATACCAGATAGGGTATGGGGACGACCCATTTCACCATCACACTGGACAGAGTATTGAGGTTTAGTGGTTTGGCGCTCATATCGGACTGGGTATGGAGACGGCCCGTTAATTTGAAATGTTAAAGGAAATGGTTCACGTGTTGTAGGAACATCCTTATAAACCCCCATGGATACTAATAGGTTGATAAAGGATAGAATTGTTATTCAAATCGATTGCATATGAAATCATTATTTGAGTTATGTTATTATCTCTATAAGTTGTTTTGTAAATCTCACTACAGTAAATAGATGGCAAAAGATTTTGTTTATGATAAATGAATTTATTTAATTAAGAGCTCCATTAGTTGTTTTGATTTTTCTACCAACCTTCATTTCTATGTCGTTGAATAGCGTGATATTCTTACTGGGATAGCGTAGCTCATTTCTTATTTAACCATTTTAGATCAAGATGACCAGAATCCAGAGGCTGATCCATAAGAGAGTTGCGAGTAGCATACCAGTTTTATTTATTTTCCGTTTATTTCATTAATTTTTTGTATTTCCTTCAAAAATGTAATTTATGTAGCACTATTTAGTACTTTATTTATTTTCCGTTTATTTCATTAATTTTTGTATTTATTTCAAAAGTGTAATTTCTGTAGCATTATTTAGTACTTTAAGTTATTGTGTAAGAAATATAGACACTAACTAATTATTTCGTTTCCACACTTAATTTATGAATTATTTCTTTTAAAATTTCGGAACCGTTACATAACTTACAACCTACGCAACGCATTATTTACTTAAGGCACACATGAATATTACCTAAAGAAAACCAATAATATATTGACGTATAAATTAATGTCACTACAATGTATATAAATCTATTGAACTCAAGAATGGTCTTGCCCATAAATAACATCTTAATTTGTAATTAATTCCCTTCTTTAATGCATTTTTAAGTTTCTGATTTAAGAAAAAACACTTATATCCCACCTCATCAGCTATGTAAATCCATCAACTCATCTTCACTTGTTTTATTGAATTATAGAGAGAAAATGTCATCTGATTGCCCAGGTCAGTATGGATCAACCTTTTTTTCTCTCAATTTTATTTTAATAAAAGTGAATGATTAATTCTTATTTTCTAGTAATATCTTACTAATTGATACAATTGGTTAAATCTCGTAAAATTATTTCATAGAAATTTATTGATATATATATATATTTTATAATATTAAATAATCAGTATTCTTTCTGTTTTCATTGTAACAAAAAATTCAATTTTTGTGTAAAAAAGACCCCTATTATCTCTTTAGTTTATCACATATTTTATTAAGTAATCAAATTATTTAACCTAACATGTCCGGTTGACACCTAGACTAAACTCTTACAATTTTATTAGGAAAAAAAAAATGTAAAAAGTGAAGTCTCTTATTTTGTCAGTAATTTAATTTAGAAATATTACATGTGTATATATAAGTTAATGAATTAATGCATAGTTATAAGAAAATATACATATGTATATATGGGTGTTGCAGGTAAAAACTCATGGCCGGAGCTTGTAGGGAGAAACGGAGATGAGGCAGCGGAAATTATAAAGAGAGAAAATCCACTTGTGGCTGAAGCCACTGTGTTGCCGGAAGGAAATAAGGTGATCCTAGATTTTGACTGCGGAAGGGTTTGGATTAGGGTCAACGCGTGCAACATTGTAACCGTAGTTCCTCATACAGGCTAATATTCTCTACCTGGATTTTTAATTAATTTTCTTAAGTTCAGAGTCGTCCTCATAATATTGTGATATTAATTTAATTCCTTATAATAAATAAATAAATATATAATGTGTCTTTATTTGAAATTAATTAAAATTTTTGTGAATCATTTCCATTTTCGAGAATACTCAATACAAAGGTAATTTTTGAGAAAATATTTTTAATATTGTGGGTTGAACATAAAATACCTCGAAACCTATGAGACTAATTTTTTATGACATAATACATATGTTAATATTAATTTATTTAATAATTAAAATTTGAATTTCTAAGAGATGTAATTAATAGAGGGTGTACATTTTAAATTAATCTATTATAGGGAACGTTACAAAAAAATATCTAGGAGATTGGATTAAATTTTAATTGGACCGAGCCCAAATGGAAATGGGCTAGATATGTGTTCAGATTTTATTTGGTCTAGGAGACAAAAACAAAAAATGAAGGGATGTGAGGGATCTAAACCTGAGTTGGCCGACCCTAATAGAAAACCAGGCTAGGGAAGAGAGAGAAGCCCGTGGTGGGCTGAACGTTAAGAAAAAAAGAAATCATATATGTATATATAGAAGACAGCTGAAGTTTGATCCAAATAATAGTGGGTCGAACCCATAGAAAAGATCTTTTAGAAAGAAAGATTTTGGTCTAATGAACCTGGTGAGGCCAAGTCCATAGGAAGCGTATAAGAAAAATTTAAAATACTAGTGGGCCAAATCTTCCTAAAATGGATTAGAAGTGAAAAGGTTTTGGGTAGGTCGAAGGATGGGAAAGAAAATAAAACTTAGTTTGAGGTAATAAATATGAAATTAATTTTTTATAACATAATATATATGTTAATATTAGTTTGTTTGATGATTAAAATTTGAATTTCTATATTAAATTAATAATTTAATTAAGAGATGTAATTAATAGAGGGTGTATATATTAAATTATTACAAAAAAATATCTATATAATTAATTTCTGAAACTAAAGAACCATTGTACATAAGCTATTCCAAAAATTTTTTTTTGTGCCCAATAAAATAAAATTGGATTGTTCCATCACTTTATTGGCACTTTTTGTTCCTACAGGATTACTTTTTATACTAACATTTTCACAAGATATAAATTCGTCACTCAAGTATAGACATCATATAATTGATGAAGAATTCTATCAAACTTGTGTCCATAAAGTTAGTGAGAGATGCAACATAGAAGTGTTAGAATACTTTTTTTTCCAAAAAAATTAAGTTAACATGAGTCGAGATTGTTGTTTGAAAATAAAAAATTCCGGGATAAATTATCACCATCTTGTGATGGATGTCGTTTTGTCAATAAAATAATTACAGGCATATGAACCTGTAGCTCACCAAAAAACAAGGAAGTATGGAATGCATATTGAATTACAGAAAGGAAACGCGTGCTCCAATCACTCTTGACAAACGAGTTATAATACATAATCATAGTTGATAATTTCTCCCACATATATCTATTTTTCTGGGCTATTAATGTTAATTTTAATTTGAAGCATATAAAGTATCGAGCTTTTAGCAAGGTATATGTATACTTACAAAGTTATATATTGATATATCCTTCATATATTATTTTATCAAAATATTTAAAAGTTATATATTGTAAAATAATTTAATTTCATCACATAGACCTGGTTAAATTATATGAATTCACAAAAAAATCAGTTGAAAATTAACATTCAAATAATAGGTTATGTATGATATTTCATGAGTTTTTATTAATATGAAAGAAGATTGAATTAGATCAAATAGGCCAAAAAAAAAAAAACAGACTATCTAAATTTATTTGGTTAAATTCAAATTAATTGTAAATATTTTTCCTTACATGAGTTTTAATTAAAAAATAATTAATAAATCTAATAAAAATAAAACTAAATAATAAATTTCATAAACAATAATTATTTATTTAATAGATCATTTATGGAATTAATAAGATAAAATAATAATCTAAGAATATATATACCTTAAAATCTCGGTCCATTTAATCTGGACGGAATGAAATAAAACTCTTTAGGACATCTAATTCCAAATTGAAAATTAAATCAAACTATTGTATTCTAATTCGTTCTATTTAATTTCATCTAATATTAATTGTCTAGTATATGCCGAATTTTACCACTACTATAAACTCTAGGTACCATAACAGACTTTGCACTGAACTTGCTAATGAGTCCAATGATCTGCCCAAATAAGGAAAATTTGACCCATAATTTGAGGGATTGGAGAAATATTTTCTTTTGTTTTTCTCTTTTTGAATGATTGGGCAAATATTTTCAATCTTGTGGATTGAATATAAAATACCTCAAAGCCAATAAATATGAGAGTAATTTTTTTTAACATAATATATTTGTTAATATCATTTTGCTTAATGATTAAATTTTGAATTTCTATCTTAAATTAATAATTTAATTAAGAGATATAATTAATGAAGGGTGTACATATTAAATTAATCTATTACAGCGAGCATTACAAAAAAGTATCTATCTAATTAGTCGTTGAAACTAAAGAACTATTGTACACAAGCTATTCCAAAAACTAAAGAACCACTGTACACAAGCTATTCCAAAAACTTTCTTTTGGTCCCAATAAGGCAAAATTGGATTGTTCCTTCAATTTTCTGGCACTTTTTGTCACTGCAGGACTACTCTTTATACCGATATTTTCACAAAATATAAGTTTGTCACCCAAGTATGGACACCATATAATTGATGAGGAATTCTATCAAACTTGTGTCCATAAAATTAATGGGAGATGCAACATTGAAGTGTTAGAATATTTTTTTCTCAAGAAAATAAGGTTAACGTGAGTCGAAATTGCTGTTTGAAAATAATATATTCTAGGATTGATTGTCACCATCTTGTGGTGGATATCGTTTTGTCAATGAAACAGTTGCAGACATATGAACTTGTAGCTCACAAGAAAAACAAGGAAGTATGGAACTATTGCATATTGAATTATGGGAAGGAAGTACATGCTCCCATCTCTCTTGACAAATGAGTTATAGAACATAATTGTAGTTTATAATTTTTCCTATATATGTCCATTTTTTTGGATTATTAACAATAATTTTAATTTGAAGCGTATAAAATATCGAGTTTTTTGCAAAGTATATATATCTACAAAGTTATATATTGATATATATCCTTCATATATTGTTTCATCAAAATATTTGAAAAGTTATATATTGCAAAATAATTTAATTTTATCATATAGACCTAGTTTGTAACAACCCCAGTTTTCAAAGTTGGTTGTTATACTAATCAAACATGTAAGATTTATTCACATTATTTTTAATAAATAACACATCAAATCTCAAGACATCAACCTGCATAAATTTTCATTCCATTTGAAACTCATGTATACATATATATACTCGTGTATACTAAATCTCATTTACCTCATTTACAATGCCAAACTAGATTATCAAGTGTTAATAATGGAAGTATAAGTAATTCCATCTAAATGAGACATGTATATGTGTAATTATATCAAAACAATCTCATACCATGCTCTAAATCAACGATAATTGCTCTATGGTACGCCTTACTTATTCCAAAGTTTGAACACACGCTTCTTGTACATCCGATTCTTACTCTTGTTTTATCTGCTCTGTAATATATAACATGTAATGAGCTATATAGCCCAGTAAGTAAAATTTAAAATTCACATCAAAACAAGTAAAAAATTTACATCTAACTTCCCGGTACTGGGCATTATCCAACTTAACCATTTCCCTTCCTTTCTCTCACTATCATTGGTCATATATGTAGTCTCTGCATTCAGCATAGCAAACCCTAACCCATTACAACAAGTTTTTGCTCTGCTTACTCCTAATTTCCCTCCTAAAAAGTCATCTATTCACAACCATATACCTCCATTTGCCTGTCCCTAATTCTTCCCAACTTAGTCTACCCCTAGCAGGTCTATTTTCCTTTAACCATAATTTGCCCAGTATCTTAGTCTAACTCCCACCGTAAACCTCTCCTCAACTTCTTAAATTTGCCTAATGGAGCACCAACGCCTCTCAAATTATTAAGAACACCCTCACCAAACTCCCTACGTTTTTCTCTTCAGTTCAGCCCGTATTTCCCCCCTCTTCCCCTGATTTATTTTATTTCCCACAGCCCCTATCCTAATTTCTACCCCTAACGCTAATTACCATCAATCCAGCTTCCCTCTTGACATATTTACAACATTTCCATGGTGCTTAAGCCACTGGATATTCACCCATTCCACAGTTATAGCCATTAGATGTACCAAGATTGCAAACATAAAAGAAAAGAGAAAAGTAACTAAAACGAAGAAGAAAGAAGGAAAAAAATATAGATAAATAATTAGTTCTTGGGTCATCAAACCCTCGACCCAGCCACTTGGCCACAATAGAATCCCATATTCCTTCACCTCCAGATCATAGAACCGCAAATATTACAATTGCCCACCAATTGCATGTCAATGCCAATCACACACACCTGACGCATCGAACCCTCGACCCAACCACTAGGCCATAATAGAATCCTATATTCCTTCAAATTTGGATCACAGAATGGTAAATATTACAATTTCCCACCAACGACATATCAATGCCAATCACACACACTCAGGGCATCGACCCCTCAACCAAATAACTGGGACTACTGTATTGTAATTTTAGCATATTCCAAGCACAACAAGCACATGAACACAATGAATATACTAGAGTAAAGCAAATGTGTAAATCCCCAAGCATTAAACGTATGAGGGTCACCATGCATTTTTTAAAAAATATTCACCAAGAAAATACATATATATATAAATCGACACACATTTCAATTTTCCTCTTCCCCCTCTCTTCTCTTAATTAGTTCGGTTAGCCATTTTTTCCTCTCTCTGTCCAAGCTTAATTAATCACAGAATTTTCTCCATTCCCTTAGTTCAGAACCTCTTTAAACCAATCCAGTAAAGACCTCCCAGTTTTGAGCTCCTTCCCACAAACTTTTACTCTGTCTCTCTTTTCGTTCTTCTCTATTATTATTAGGAACTTTAACATAACTATCTTTGCCTCCTAGATCCTCCTCCTGAATCAGTTCTATACCACCCAAACACAAAAAGAAGAAATCACAAAGAACTTATAATGTAAATTTCTATTTGAGCAATGAAGAGCAAATGGTACTTGCTTCTCGGATATGTATAATGATGATTCAACACAGTCTCTCCTTCCTCTCCCTACACCCCCGCGTCAATGATGTTGCTCTGGTAAGTTCACTTATTGTTCACCCTCCCCTTAGCTTCTTTCGATATCACTATTCCCTCTCTCTTTTTCTCTCTAGGTCACCACTCTCATTCTCCCTCAAGTTTCCTCTCCTCTCTTTATACTAAACTCATCCTCCCCCCTTGTTGTGTTACAGGTGAGAAGAGAAAAGGGAGGTCATTCAGGCTTGGGGCTAGGCCTATGGGCTTAGGTCTTTTGGATTGGGCTGAAGAAAACATTGTGCTAGCTGGGTGTTACAAATCTCTCCTTTAAAAAAAAAGATTGGGTTCTCAAAATTTACGAGCAGGGGTTCAAAACATATTTACTCATTTCCAAGTTCTTCCTCAACTTGGTGGTGTCGTTATAATGTTATTACTGAAAAGATTTGTTTAGTTTGTAAACACTTCTTTCCTAACTTCTATGACTAAGGTATAATTGTTAGGATTTGGTCTCTTAATTCTAAATATTTTAACAGTTATAGTTATTAGTGTCTCACTGTAATTTCTTTAGAATTTTTTATCAAGCAAAAGGAATATTGATGTGATCTTAGACAACCTATAATTAGTTCTAAAAATGAAACCTTGCATCAATGAGGAATGCCCAGAATGGGAGAGTAGTTTCATCCCTGAACGCTGTCCTAATTGGGATTATTCCAATACATGGCCCAAGTTTTTCCAAGCTAGAATGCTTAAGGCCCAAGTAAGATTAATGGGTTTGAAGAATTGTAAGAAAGCCCACGCTCGAGGAGGAGGCCCACACGTGCGCCGAAAAAGTGGCCCAGCCCATATGGCCCATGAACATGCACATGTGCCCACATGAATCGTGTGTTTGAGTGCCAGGAGCGCCCACGCACGCGACCCTCTAGGCCCGCATGGAACCAACCACACGCGCGTAGGCCCAAGGGGCCAAACACTTGCACCCCACGCGGACAGGCCCGTAGACGGCCCAAACGGCCGAAGCCTAGCCTGTGCTTCTCGCGAACCTCCTCCCGCACAACACGCGCAGCCCAACTGGGCCGGCCCATCCGGGTAGCCAAAACCAGCCGACCCCTCTTTTTCCCTTTTTAAAATATTTAAATTACTTAATATTTATTTATTTTATTATTTTAAAATTTTTTAAAAGGCTTGGGACCTACTTTTCAAAATACCCTTGTGTTAAAATTAATTTTCACATATTTTTTAAATGGATTTCACATGGGATAAATACGGATTTAAATTAATTATTATTTTAATTATAAATCTATAGGATTATTTAATTAATTTATTTGGGATATAATAATTATTTTATTTTGTATTTATCTTACATTAAGATATAATTTTATCTAGGATATTATTTTATTAATTATCTGAAGATTTTTGTACTCATCTAGATTGTCCAGAAAAGGCTATAAATACACATTTACCCCTAGGATGTAAAACACACATTTGAGAATAAATTTGAGAGAATTCTTGAGAGTTTTGACTTTTTTTCTTTTATCATTTTTGCTAAAAATTAACTTCTTCAAGTTTTTCGGGAAGAAGGAGTATTTAGAAGTGTTGTTGAGTCAATGAGCGGTGATCAACTTATAGGTAACTCTGTGATTTTTTTTTTCTTGTTTATTTCTCTAGTCTTTGTTTTTACTTTCCTTTAGGATTATAAATTTAATTAGAGAGAAGAGTTTAATTCTAAGTGGTTATTTTTTTGGTATTGCATACGCTCAGTGAGTTTCAAGAGTAAATTCGATCCTCCCCCATACCTTATCGCGTCATCTGGTGTAAGAGCTTTGGCTCCTTGAAACCTAAATCTATCTTTATTTGATTTAGCATTTTGTTCTTAAATTAGCACTCAAAATTATTTGATTATTAATTCATATTACATCCTGCTTGAATTCATATCTATCCGTTCAATTCAAATAGTTCGTGTTATTATTCAAAAAAAAGTTAAATATCCAAAATTACCAAAAATGCCCTAGTTGCACCCTATAAGGCAATTGGCACATGTTTGCATTTTGTATTACAAAAACAAAATAACTGCCTACTTGGTGATCGGAAATCTTTTGAGAAATCAAAGGCAAAGTATGTTGCCTAACTGGTGTGAGCGAAAATTTTTATTTTCTTTCCGCACGCTATCCACATTTAATTCTAATTTGCATTTCTGTAATCTGCATCAACGTTGCATAAAGAAACTTAATCGGTCGTAGAGCGTAGCCGACGAATTGGGTGTAGTATAGGAAGATACACCTACTAATTATATCCATCAAGATTGATCAGATCCTTACGCATCAATCCAAATTGTCATTCTTTGTGATCTATATTTTTGTTTTCTTTATTTTATGACTGTTACATAATTAAGTGACTAATTATTACTAGTTGTTTAACGTATAAAGAGCACACCATTCTTTTTTTCTGTGTGCTTGTTTCTGAGCTTCAGTAGAAATCAGAATCCTTTAGGGTTCCTTGTGTCATAAGGACTAACGTGTAGACCTGATTCAAGTGATTTCGATTTCAAACGCTCAACTCGACAGACGAAGCTGTCAACTGAGAGATTGCAAGGTAAACATGAGTGAAGGTGAGAGAGAGATTTTCTTTCATTAACCTTTACCTTGCAGGAAAATTCACTATGTTTCAATAAAGTGACATGCTTTCATTCCGAGAAAGCATCATTGTTGTCCGAAGGGTCGTGAACCTATAAGCCCAATGAGAGGACAACGACCAGAGGGAGAACATATTCCACACGCGATGCCTTGTCCATGATAAGGTATGTGGAATGATCATTGATAGTGGTAGCAGTGCTAATGTGGCAAGCACTCTATTCATGAAAAGAGCAAGGTTGACATGCATCAAGCATCTAAATCCTTATCGGTTACAGTGGATGAATGAGTGTGGCGAAATTCAAGTTACCAAACAAGTCATAGTATCGTTCTCCATCGAAAAATATCACGACGAGGTATGTTGTGATATCGTACCTATGCATGCTAGTCACTTGATACTTGGAAGACCTTGTAGTTTAATAGACAGGTACAACATTACGGTCGCACCAATTGATATTCACTGAGAAAGGAAGGTTTGAATCATGTCCTTACATCTTTATCAACAAAAGAGGCACATGAAGATCATGTCAAAATTAAATAGTCCTTTAATGAATACTCAAGAAGGGTAGAAGAGAGAAAGAAGGCCATAGAGAAAGTCAATGGCCCATTAAGCATAAAGGATGCCCAACAGACAGCTAAAGATGGTCCATTGCGAGGAAGACCAAGACAGAAAACAAAGGAGTGTCCTGAAGACAGAGACATAATGTTGAGGAATATCTCTTATGAAAAGGGACGTTCAATTGTAATTACCTACAGGGAGATTCATTTTGACCTTAACCACTCTTTTCAAAGTCGTACTGTTTTTCTCTTACAAATAATTACCATAGTAAGTGGGCTACGAAGATTTGATCAAGATCCTAGAGGAATTATGAATGAAGTCATGACGTGCATCAACAACAAAGCAAACATGCCAGGGAGGTATGCGTGTTCCCTACTATAATCCCTAATCTTCTCCCTTGTGATGAAGGCTCAGATTCGAGGATGAATCTTTTTAAAGAAAGGGGAGATGATGTGATCCCAGACAGCTTAGAATTAGTTCAAAAAATACAACCTTACATCAACGAGGAACGCCCAGAATAGGAGAGTAGTTTCATGTTTGAACGCTTTCCTAATTGGGATTATTCCAAGAGATGGGCCAAGTTTGTCCAAACTAGAAGGCATAAAGTGCAAGTAAGATTAATGGACTTGAAGAATTGTAAAAAAGCCCATGCCTAAGGAGGAGGCCCACACGTGCGCCAAATAAGTGACCTAGCTCGCACGACCCATGAACATGCATGCATGCCCATACGGATCGCGCGCGCAGGCCCAAGGGGCCGAACACCCGTACCCTGCGCGGACGGGCCCGTAGATGGTCCAAATGGCGTAAGTCAGTTCCGGACGCACGCAGGCCCAAACGGCTGAACACCCACACCCCTCGCGGACGGGTCCACGAACAGCCCAAATGACCCAATCCCAGCCCGCAATTCTTGCAGGCCTCCTCCCTCGCAACCCGCACGGACCAGCCGGTCCGGCCCATCCGAGTAGCCCAAATCGGCCGTCCCCTCTTTTCCCCCTTTTAAAATATTTAAATTACTTAATTCTTATTTATTTTATTATTTTAAAACTTTTAAAAGGCTTAGGACCCACTTTTCATAATATCCATGTGTTAAAATTAATTTTCACATGGTTTTTAAAAGGATTTCACATGGGATAAATATGGATTTAAATTAATTATTATTTTAATTATAACTCTATCCGTTAATATTAATTAATTTATTAATTTGAGATAGAATAATTATTTTATTTTGAATTTATCCTACATTAAGATAGAATTTTATCTTAGATATTATTTTATTAATTATCTGAAGATTTTTGTACTCATCTAGATTGTTCGGGAAAGGCTATAAATAGACCTTTGCTCCTATGATGTAAAACACACATTTGAGAATAAATTTGAGAGAATTCTTGAGAGTTCTGGCTTTTCTTCTTTTAGTATTTTTGCTAAAAATTAGCTTCTTTAAGTTCTTCAAGAAGTAAGAGTCTTTAGAAGTCTTGTTGAGCCAAAGAGTAGGGATCAACTTATTAAGTCTGTGACATTTTTTCTTTCCTTATTTATTTCCCTAATCTTTATTTTTACTTCCCTTTAGGATTGTAAATTCAATTAGAGGGAAGAGTTTAATTCTAGGTGGTTATTATTTTGGTATTACATACATTGAGTGAGTTTCAGGAGTAGATTCGATCCTTCCCATACCTTTCTGCGTCAAATACTGTCTTGGGCTATAATGATCTTCAAAATTCATTAACGTCTAATGTTTTCCAATCATAGTATACGCAATTGTTATTACTGTACTACATGTTTTGAAAACATCATTTCCTATTCTCATTACATGGATCAATTTTTGATTACCTAGAAACCTTATCACTGCGGTACATCTGCAGTCTCCCAAGTTTCCCATGTCTACTTTAAGCTATTGTTTCCTAATTTTTGAAATTCAATATTTGATTATTTGGAGTATATTATCTTAAATCTTTAATAAAACCTCTAAGTATCACCAACATAGACATCATTCGTAAGGGCTTAGAGTTTTAATCTACTGTGGCTGTTCGTATTCATATAGGAAAGTTCACCAATACAACGGTTACTTTTACTATTCTGTTTCATATTCACATCCTCCAGGATAGGTGTGTACGAAACTAAATGGGTGTGATGGTTTTTGAAGTAACAGATGTTATTTGTGGTTCCTTATCATACTAGAGTTTTCAAGATCCTTTTTCCCTTTTTCTTTTAATTATTGGCATCTTCATGAATTTTACTTACATAAATTTTACATTTTTTGCTTACATGATATTTTTAATTAAAAAATAATTAATAAATCTAATCAAAATAAAAAGTAAATAATAAATTTCATAAACATTAATTATTCATTTAATGTGTAATTTACAGAATTAATAAAACAAAACAATAATCAAAGAATACATATATCTTAAAATGTCATTCCATCTAATCTGAAAGGAATCATATAAAATTTTTCTGGACCTTTAATTCCAAATTGAAAATTAAATTAAACTACTGTATTCTAATTCGTTCTATTTAATTCCATCTAATATTAATTATTTAGTATATGCCGAATTTTACTACTATTATAAACTCTAGGTACCATTACAAACTTTGCATTGAACTTGCTAATAAAACCAATGGTCTGCCCAAATAAGGAAAATCTGACCCATAATTTGAGGGATTGGATAAACATTTTCTTTTGTTTTTCTCTTTTTGAATGATTGGGCAAATATTTTGAATTATGTGAATTGAACATAAAATACCTCAAAGCCAATAAATATGAAAGTAATTTTTTTATAACATAATATATTTGTTAATATAAGTTTGCTTGATGATTAAAATTTGAATTTCTATCTTAAATTAATAACTTAATTAATGGATGTAATTAACGGAGGAGGGTGTAGATGTTAAATTAATATGTTATAGTGAGCGTTATAAAAAAAACATCTATATAATTCATCTCTAAAATTGAAGAACCATTGTACACAAGCTATTTTGAAAACTTTCCCTTGCTCCCAGTATGGCGAAATTGGATTGTTCCATCACTTTTCTGGCACTATTTTTCGCCGCAGGACTGCTTTTTGTACCGGCACTTTCAGAGGATATAGCCCCGTCACCCAAGTCCGAGCATCATATAGTCGATGAGGAATTCTTTCAAACTTGCGTCCAGAAAGTTAACGGGAGATGCAGCATTGAAGTGCTGGGATACCTTTTAGCTCCCAAAAATCAGCTCAACGTGAGTCGAGATTGTTGTTTGAAAATAATAGAGTCCGGGATAGATTGTCACCATATTTTGGTGGATGTCGTTTTGTCAATGAGACAGTTAGAGGCATATGAACCTGTAGCCCACAGCAAAAGCAAGGAAGTATGGAACTATTGCATAACGAATTACGGGAAGGAAGCCCATGCTCCGATCTCTCTTGACAAATGAGTTATAATACATTAATTGTAGTTTATAATTTCTCCTGTATTTGTCCATTTTTCTGGACTATTAATAATGATTTTAATTTCAAGCATACAAAGTATAGAGCTTTAAGCAAGGTATATATGTATCTACAAAGTTGCACATTGATATATCCTTGATATATTGTTTTATCAGAATATTTGAAAAGTTATATGTCGCAAAATAATTTAATTTTATCAAATGGACAGGGTTAAATTTTTTTTTTTATGAATTCATGGAGAAAATATCATTAGAAAATTAACACTCAAACAGTAAGTTATGTATGGCATTTCATGGGTTTTTTTTGAATTTAAAAAGGAGATAATCAGTCCGGATAGGGCCAAAAAAAAAAAAAAAAAAAAAAAAACGCTAACGCCATCTAAATTTATTCGGTTCAGCTCAAATTAAATTGTATATTTTTTTTTCCTCACATGATGTTTTTAATTAAAATAAATAAATAAACCTAATAAGAACAAAACTAAATAATAAATTTCGTAAACCATACTTATTCACTTAATATGTAATATACGGAATTAGCAAAACAAAACAATAATCTAAGAATATACGTATCTTAAAATCTCAGTCCGTTTTGTCTGGAAGGAATCAATAAAAATTTTTAGGACCTCCAATTACAAATTGAAAAATAAATCAAACTACTATATACTTATTGATCTATTTAACTCAATCTAATAATAACATTTTAGTACATACTGAATTTTAGCACTATTTTAAATTCTAGGTCCCATAACAAACTTCGCACTTAACTTGCTGACGAGTCCAATCAGCCTGCCCAAATAAGGAAAACCTGCCTCGTAGTTTGAGGCATTGGAGAAATATGTTCTTTTGTTTTTCTCTTTGAGAGAGGTTGGACAAGTATTTTAATCTCGTGGATCGAACGTAAAATACCTCAAAGCCAATAAATATGAAATTAATTTTTTATAAGGTAATATGTATGTCAATATTAGTTCGTTTAACCATTAAAATTTGAATTTCTATCTTAAATTAATAACTTAATTAATGGATGTAATTAACGGAGGAGGGTGTAGATGTTAAATTAATATGTTATAGTGAGCGTTATAAAAAAAACATCTATATAATTCATCTCTAAAATTGAAGAACCATTGTACACAAGCTATTTTGAAAACTTTCCCTTGCTCCCAGTATGGCGAAATTGGATTGTTCCATCACTTTTCTGGCACTATTTTTCGCCGCAGGACTGCTTTTTGTACCGGCACTTTCAGAGGATATAGCCCCGTCACCCAAGTCCGAGCATCATATAGTCGATGAGGAATTCTTTCAAACTTGCGTCCAGAAAGTTAACGGGAGATGCAGCATTGAAGTGCTGGGATACCTTTTAGCTCCCAAAAATCAGCTCAACGTGAGTCGAGATTGTTGTTTGAAAATAATAGAGTCCGGGATAGATTGTCACCATATTTTGGTGGATGTCGTTTTGTCAATGAGACAGTTAGAGGCATATGAACCTGTAGCCCACAGCAAAAGCAAGGAAGTATGGAACTATTGCATAACGAATTACGGGAAGGAAGCCCATGCTCCGATCTCTCTTGACAAATGAGTTATAATACATTAATTGTAGTTTATAATTTCTCCTGTATTTGTCCATTTTTCTGGACTATTAATAATGATTTTAATTTCAAGCATACAAAGTATAGAGCTTTAAGCAAGGTATATATGTATCTACAAAGTTGCACATTGATATATCCTTGATATATTGTTTTATCAGAATATTTGAAAAGTTATATGTCGCAAAATAATTTAATTTTATCAAATGGACAGGGTTAAATTTTTTTTTTTATGAATTCATGGAGAAAATATCATTAGAAAATTAACACTCAAACAGTAAGTTATGTATGGCATTTCATGGGTGTTTGTTGATATTAAAAAGGAGACAATCAGTCCGGATAGGGCCAGAAAAAAAAAAAAAAAAAAAAAAACGCTAACGCCATCTAAATTTATTCGGTTCAGCTCAAATTAAATTGTATATTTTTTTTTCCTCACATGATGTTTTTAATTAAAATAAATAAATAAACCTAATAAGAACAAAACTAAATAATAAATTTCGTAAACCATACTTATTCACTTAATATGTAATATACGGAATTAGCAAAACAAAACAATAATCTAAGAATATACGTATCTTAAAATCTCAGTCCGTTTTGTCTGGAAGGAATCAATAAAAATTTTTAGGACCTCCAATTACAAATTGAAAAATAAATCAAACTACTATATACTTATTGATCTATTTAACTCAATCTAATAATAACATTTTAGTACATACTGAATTTTAGCACTATTGTAAATTCTAGGTCCCATAACAAACTTCGCACTTAACTTGCTGACGAGTCCAATCAGCCTGCCCAAATAAGGAAAACCTGCCTCGTAGTTTGAGGCATTGGAGAAATATGTTCTTTTGTTTTTCTCTTTGAGAGAGGTTGGACAAGTATTTTAATCTCGTGGATCGAACGTAAAATACCTCAAAGCCAATAAATATGAAATTAATTTTTTATAAGGTAATATGTATGTCAATATTAGTTCGTTTAACCATTAAAATTTGAATTTCTATCTTAAATTAATAACTTAATTAATGGATGTAATTAACGGAGGAGGGTGTAGATGTTAAATTAATATGTTATAGTGAGCGTTATAAAAAAAACATCTATATAATTCATCTCTAAAATTGAAGAACCATTGTACACAAGCTATTTTGAAAACTTTCCCTTGCTCCCAGTATGGCGAAATTGGATTGTTCCATCACTTTTCTGGCACTATTTTTCGCCGCAGGACTGCTTTTTGTACCGGCACTTTCAGAGGATATAGCCCCGTCACCCAAGTCCGAGCATCATATAGTCGATGAGGAATTCTTTCAAACTTGCGTCCAGAAAGTTAACGGGAGATGCAGCATTGAAGTGCTGGGATACCTTTTAGCTCCCAAAAATCAGCTCAACGTGAGTCGAGATTGTTGTTTGAAAATAATAGAGTCCGGGATAGATTGTCACCATATTTTGGTGGATGTCGTTTTGTCAATGAGACAGTTAGAGGCATATGAACCTGTAGCCCACAGCAAAAGCAAGGAAGTATGGAACTATTGCATAACGAATTACGGGAAGGAAGCCCATGCTCCGATCTCTCTTGACAAATGAGTTATAATACATTAATTGTAGTTTATAATTTCTCCTGTATTTGTCCATTTTTCTGGACTATTAATAATGATTTTAATTTCAAGCATACAAAGTATAGAGCTTTAAGCAAGGTATATATGTATCTACAAAGTTGCACATTGATATATCCTTGATATATTGTTTTATCAGAATATTTGAAAAGTTATATGTCGCAAAATAATTTAATTTTATCAAATGGACAGGGTTAAATTTTTTTTTTTATGAATTCATGGAGAAAATATCATTAGAAAATTAACACTCAAACAGTAAGTTATGTATGGCATTTCATGGGTGTTTGTTGATATTAAAAAGGAGACAATCAGTCCGGATAGGGCCAGAAAAAAAAAAAAAAAAAAAAAAACGCTAACGCCATCTAAATTTATTCGGTTCAGCTCAAATTAAATTGTATATTTTTTTTTCCTCACATGATGTTTTTAATTAAAATAAATAAATAAACCTAATAAGAACAAAACTAAATAATAAATTTCGTAAACCATACTTATTCACTTAATATGTAATATACGGAATTAGCAAAACAAAACAATAATCTAAGAATATACGTATCTTAAAATCTCAGTCCGTTTTGTCTGGAAGGAATCAATAAAAATTTTTAGGACCTCCAATTACAAATTGAAAAATAAATCAAACTACTATATACTTATTGATCTATTTAACTCAATCTAATAATAACATTTTAGTACATACTGAATTTTAGCACTATTGTAAATTCTAGGTCCCATAACAAACTTCGCACTTAACTTGCTGACGAGTCCAATCAGCCTGCCCAAATAAGGAAAACCTGCCTCGTAGTTTGAGGCATTGGAGAAATATGTTCTTTTGTTTTTCTCTTTGAGAGAGGTTGGACAAGTATTTTAATCTCGTGGATCGAACGTAAAATACCTCAAAGCCAATAAATATGAAATTAATTTTTTATAAGGTAATATGTATGTCAATATTAGTTCGTTTAACTATTAAAATTTGAATTTCTATCTTAAATTAATGGATGTAATTAACGGAGGAGGGTGTAGATGTTAAATTAATATGTTATAGTGAGCGTTATAAAAAAAACATCTATATAATTCATCTCTAAAATTGAAGAACCATTGTACACAAGCTATTTTGAAAACTTTCCCTTGCTCCCAGTATGGCGAAATTGGATTGTTCCATCACTTTTCTGGCACTATTTTTCGCCGCAGGACTGCTTTTTGTACCGGCACTTTCAGAGGATATAGCCCCGTCACCCAAGTCCGAGCATCATATAGTCGATGAGGAATTCTTTCAAACTTGCGTCCAGAAAGTTAACGGGAGATGCAGCATTGAAGTGCTGGGATACCTTTTAGCTCCCAAAAATCAGCTCAACGTGAGTCGAGATTGTTGTTTGAAAATAATAGAGTCCGGGATAGATTGTCACCATATTTTGGTGGATGTCGTTTTGTCAATGAGACAGTTAGAGGCATATGAACCTGTAGCCCACAGCAAAAGCAAGGAAGTATGGAACTATTGCATAACGAATTACGGGAAGGAAGCCCATGCTCCGATCTCTCTTGACAAATGAGTTATAATACATTAATTGTAGTTTATAATTTCTCCTGTATTTGTCCATTTTTCTGGACTATTAATAATGATTTTAATTTCAAGCATACAAAGTATAGAGCTTTAAGCAAGGTATATATGTATCTACAAAGTTGCACATTGATATATCCTTGATATATTGTTTTATCAGAATATTTGAAAAGTTATATGTCGCAAAATAATTTAATTTTATCAAATGGACAGGGTTAAAATTTTTTTTTTATGAATTCATGGAGAAAATATCATTAGAAAATTAACACTCAAACAGTAAGTTATGTATGGCATTTCATGGGTGTTTGTTGATATTAAAAAGGAGACAATCAGTCCGGATAGGGCCAGAAAAAAAAAAAAAAAAAACGCTAACGCCATCTAAATTTATTCGGTTCAGCTCAAATTAAATTGTATATTTTTTTTTCCTCACATGATGTTTTTAATTAAAATAAATAAATAAACCTAATAAGAACAAAACTAAATAATAAATTTCGTAAACCATACTTATTCACTTAATATGTAATATACGGAATTAGCAAAACAAAACAATAATCTAAGAATATACGTATCTTAAAATCTCAGTCCGTTTTGTCTGGAAGGAATCAATAAAAATTTTTAGGACCTCCAATTACAAATTGAAAAATAAATCAAACTACTATATACTTATTGATCTATTTAACTCAATCTAATAATAACATTTTAGTACATACTGAATTTTAGCACTATTGTAAATTCTAGGTCCCATAACAAACTTCGCACTTAACTTGCTGACGAGTCCAATCAGCCTGCCCAAATAAGGAAAACCTGCCTCGTAGTTTGAGGCATTGGAGAAATATGTTCTTTTGTTTTTCTCTTTGAGAGAGGTTGGACAAGTATTTTAATCTCGTGGATCGAACGTAAAATACCTCAAAGCCAATAAATATGAAATTAATTTTTTATAAGGTAATATGTATGTCAATATTAGTTCGTTTAACTATTAAAATTTGAATTTCTATCTTAAATTAATAACTTAATTAATGGATGTAATTAACGGAGGAGGGTGTAGATGTTAAATTAATATGTTATAGTGAGCGTTATAAAAAAAACATCTATATAATTCATCTCTAAAATTGAAGAACCATTGTACACAAGCTATTTTGAAAACTTTCCCTTGCTCCCAGTATGGCGAAATTGGATTGTTCCATCACTTTTCTGGCACTATTTTTCGCCGCAGGACTGCTTTTTGTACCGGCACTTTCAGAGGATATAGCCCCGTCACCCAAGTCCGAGCATCATATAGTCGATGAGGAATTCTTTCAAACTTGCGTCCAGAAAGTTAACGGGAGATGCAGCATTGAAGTGCTGGGATACCTTTTAGCTCCCAAAAATCAGCTCAACGTGAGTCGAGATTGTTGTTTGAAAATAATAGAGTCCGGGATAGATTGTCACCATATTTTGGTGGATGTCGTGTTGTCAATGAGACAGTTAGAGGCATATGAACCTGTAGCCCACAGCAAAAGCAAGGAAGTATGGAACTATTGCATAACGAATTACGGGAAGGAAGCCCATGCTCCGATCTCTCTTGACAAATGAGTTATAATACATTAATTGTAGTTTATAATTTCTCCTGTATTTGTTCATTTTTCTGGACTATTAATAATGATTTTAATTTCAAGCATAGAAAGTATAGAGCTTTAAGCAAGGTATATATGTATCTACAAAGTTGCACATTGATATATCCTTGACATATTGTTTTATCAGAATATTTGAAAAGTTATATGTCGCAAAATAATTTAATTTTATCAAATGGACAGGGTTAAATTTTTTTTTTTATGAATTCATGGAGAAAATATTTATTTGGCTTTGGTTTTTTCTTTTTCCTCAGTTTTTATGTTTTTATTCTGGCTTTGGCAATTGAATTGCAAACCTCAGGCTTGTCTTGCCCACTAACAAATATGATAACCACAGAGACAAAGAGCTTGTGGTTACTTCTTTGGCCATTGTTGAGCTTCTGAATTCTATTCTGTCTTCAATAAACCTTCCAAATGGATCTGACAAATTCAGCTAAAAATTATATTCTATGGCCAGCATATGGAATAAGGTTAAATGAGTTTTATTTATTAGATAAGGACCTAACATCACACCAGGATCTTAAACACACTTGAAAATCTCATACTGTTGAGATCCTAAAAAATCATGAATAGTTACAATAGTTGATAACAACTCTCATGTACTCGAATAGTCATGGTTGATCGGATTCTCATGTACTCTTTTGTGTCCATAAATAATAATTGTAAATCAAAACGAAGATACGTAATTTTTGAAGAATAAAATCTCAGTTTATTATTCTCTCTAAACTTTCTATCCCTCTCTCTCTTCTCTTCTCTCTCTGTTATCTCTTCTCTCTATATATTTTTCTCTTTCTCTATCTTTCTAAAACTTTTTCTTTCTCTCTCTATTTCTTTCTCCCTCTAAAATCTCCACTCTCTCTTTCTCACAAACTCTCTTCTTCTCTCTTCCCAACTTCCTCTCTTCTCTCTTTTCAGAATCTTCTTTTCTTCCCTAAAATTCAAATTCTGCACCAATATTTTCTTAAATTCAACTTCTGCCCCACTATTTCCTCAAATACAAATTTTGCCCCAATATTTTCTAAATTTTAGATTCTGCCCAACCTTTCAAATTTTCTCATAATCACCCCAAAATCATTCAAAGTTTAATATTTTTCTAAATTGAAGGTCCGGTGAATTACATGTCAAAACCAGATCCTAACAATTTAGTATCAGAGGCAGGTTCCAGATCCCAATGGGAGCCGATGATGGCCGACATTGCGAAATTTTCGATCAGATAGAGGAAAAACTCAATCTGATGATCCAGTTGTTGAGTTCTGACGTTACCTCTCTGGAGGACGCAAAACCAATGGCCTCTATTGCAGCTGTGCGCGAAGTGCAGAGTGGGACTCTTTTTTTCCCTATGCGGCATGACGAAGAAGATGAAACAAAAAGGGGTAAACTGGCTTTTAACAAGGCAAACCCTAAAACCGGTTCAATGACTAAATCAGTTGAAAAAACCCTAAAACTGCTGGTTCGAGCCGGACTAATTCAAAGACAATATGAGGCCAGACTAAACCCGTGTCAAACCGAATTAGTTTATTGAACCAAACCGATCAGACCCCAGTGGACCGAATCGAACCACTCAATCTCTCTGTCACTCATATTCCCTTGTTCTCTCTTGGTCTCTCACTAATGAAAACAAAACAGAAGAAGGAGAAGCGGAAGAAGAGGAAGTGGAAGAAGAAAAAACAGAAGAAAAATGAAAAAAAAAGTGGGAAAGGAAACAAAAGAAGCGAAAGAAGAAAAGATACAAAAGATCCACATGAAGTTCTTCGGTAGCACATTAAAATATATACATATATATAAATTAATAATATCTATATATAATCATACTAAATAGTAATAATATCCTTAGATAGCAAATGTTGGAAGCTGAATTTCAACCTTGGGGACAAGGTTGATATCCAAGGAGAAGAAATTGTTGAGATCCTAGAAAATCATGAATAATTGTAATGGTTGATAAGAATTCTCACGTACTCAAATAGTTGCAATGGTTGATAAAAATTCTCATGTAACCTTTCATGTTTATAAATAATAGTTGTAAATCAAATCTAAGGAATGTAATTTTTGTAGAATAAAATCTCAGTTTATTATTCTCTCTCTAAACTTTCTATCTCTCTTATCTCTTCTCTCTTCTCCCTGTTATCTCTTCTCTCTATAAATTTCTCTTTCTCTCTCTAAAAGCCTCTCTCTATATATATATTTCTCTCTTTCTCTCTCTAACAGTCTCTCTGTTTCTAAGACAATCTTTCTTTCTCCCTCTAAAATCTCCACTCTCTCTCTTACAAACTCTCCTCTCTCCCTGACTTCCTCTCTTCTCTCTTTTCAGAATCTTCTTTTCTTCCCTAAAATTCAAATTCTGCACCAATATTTTCTTAAATTTAACTTCTGCCCCACTATTTCCTCAAATACAGATTCTGTCCCAATAGTTTCTCAATTTCAAATTCTGCCCCAACCTCTCAAATTTTCTCAGAATTACCCCAAAATCATTTAAATTTATATATTTTTAACTAACTAATTATTATATATATTATTACTTTAACTGAAAATTTAAATATATTATCATTTTTTTATTTTTAAAAATTATAAGGAAACATCAAATTCAATTTCATCTGAAGATAAATCAGGCTTATAGTCCTTGAGGACGAGCAGGGATCCTTTCAAATTCCATACTTCACGACTGCAGACTCTTTTCTTATCTTCCTCTTGATATATATATATATATATATATATAGGTAAACACTACGGACATCTCTTTTATTATATATGGTGTTCTTCCCTTGTTAATAGATATGGATAAGCTCTGTACAGTATAGGACAGGTAAGCTGCGTAAAACCTATGAACAGCCACCATTAATCAAAGTCAGAGCCATACTTTACAAATTAAAATTCATGAAATAATTTCCCACATCTCCACCGAGCCGCCTCATATGCTATATAAATACCCTACAACCTCAGGAACTCATCCTCACGTGTTCTATTGAATTTTACATATAAGAGAAACAAAAACAATTTAGAGAAAAAGGAATGGCGTCTGAATGCCCAGGTAAGTACGGATCAACTCTTCTTTTCATATATAAGGGTAATTAATTAGTGCACAATTATAAGAAATTATATACATATACATATATGTATGGGTGTTGCAGGTAAAAACTCATGGCCGGAACTTGTTGGGAAAAACGGAGATGAGGCAGGGGAAACCATAAAGAGAGAAAATCCAAATGTCTTGGAAGCCATCGTGTTGTTGGAAGGAACTCCGGTGATCAAGAATTTTAGCTGCAACAGGGTTTGGGTTTAGGTAAGCGATTGCAAGATTGTTACTCTAGTTCCTACTATAGGCTAACATTGCCCCACGTAATTTCATATAATAAATGTAATAATACATGGGCTAGTTTCTTGACTGATCTAGCTTCCCTTGTAACCAAATAAATAAATAAGTAGTTTTTATTTAATTTTCAATAATTAGTAAATTCTCTTATGTTATTTTTCTTTAGATATTTATTTGAATAATTGGAAATAAATAAATGTGACTGATATTTTATGTGATTTAATAGTTTATTATATATTAATATTATATCCTATTTTCTAATTATATACAATTTGGATTTTAATTTGATTTAAAAATTTTATTTAATTTCAATGCAAATCAAATTTTGGAGGGTAATTAGAAACCAAACTAAATTAAACTATTTCGGTTTAGTTTTTCAATTGGGTTAAATTTTTTAGTTTGGACAAAATAACTTGTAATACCCAAATTAATTTTTTGTAATTTAAATTAATTTGTAAATGTAGTTTTTTTAATTTTTTATTTTAATTTAGTATAAAAATGAAAAAAATTTGAAAGAGAATGAAATTGAAAATAATTTTGAAAAAAAAAACAAGTGAAATTTTGGATTTTGAGGGTATTTTTGAAAGAAAAATCGAAAACTATGGGTCAAAATGTAATTTAAAAAAGTTATACCACATAAGATGCCCGGTTAGTAGCTCTTACGAACTAGAACGCGCCACGTGGCAACGAACACTGACACGGTGCCACACGGGAGGCCACGCGGGCGATCTGCGTGCCCGCGATCGAACCGTCCATATTCGCTCCCGCGTGCACAGACGACCTGGATGTGTTCTCTCCCTAAACGCGCTTGGACGGTCAGATTTAAATGCGATCAACGGTCCAGATCCACTTCTTATTTAAACGCGATTGGACGGTTCATATCAGATAGCGATGAACGGTCTAGATTCACTCCCTATTTAATTGTGATCAGACGTTTCAGATCAATCGCGATGGACGGCCCATATTAAAAGGGGACGAATATAAATAATCCTCTTCACACCAAATCCTAAGCCTAGCCGTCAGACACCCTCATCGGAGAAAAAGACCCAACCGCTGGAAAGGAGAACCACCACCATCCACCGCCGCGCCGGAGCCACTTCCGATCGCCAAAAGAAGTAACAAAATTTCTTTTTGCTCAGAATTCAATTTTAAACACCCCCGTGGCCATATCGGAGTAAAATGATCAACCAATTGGCCAAAAACTACGGGCAAAGCCCGGCAGTGCCGCTGCAAAAAATTTAAAAAACCACATCCGATAAGGCCCTTTCCGATTTCTGTTATGCAAAATTTTTTCACCGTTTCCTTCTCTACAGGTTGACCAAAGTAAAACACTCAACCGCAAAAGCGAGCTAGCGGAGCCGCCTCACCGAAGAGCCCTGCTGCTGGTGAGTTTCAGTTTTTCAATTTTTTCGGCCAACTGGGGTCCCTTAATGTGTTTTCTCGCAAGGATTGATGCAAAACTGGCCAAAAATAGGCAACCTGAGGTGGATCACCATCGCGGGCAGCGGCGTCGTCGCCGAAGCACGGTGGAGCCACTGTGCTGGAATTTCAAAATTAGCCAAAAAGAGGTCCTTATACTGTTTTTGGATTTTTTGGGATATTTGTAGATACCTGTAGCGTGTTTTAATTTCCGAAGAAAAATTCAGGGAATCCGGGGACCGCGACGGGCACAGTCAATAAGTTTCATTTTTTAGGCATCGAATTGAGTAAGAATCTCTTACTCTATTCTCTGTTATGGAATTGAAGTTAAATTAATAATAATACGGTATTTTATACAATTTAAAAAATATTCATAATTAATTATGTGTTCGAAAATTATATATTATTGTTTCTGTTAATTATTTTTACGGTTTGAATGCATGATAGTATCTGATTGATCGATTTTACAGCTTTGAATGCATGTATTGTTTATTTTATGGGTTTACAGTTGAATTGAAAAAAAGAGAGATTAAAGAAAAATGGAAAATTGTGTGATTAAGTGAATGGATGAAGCGACAACCTTACTGGATATCCTGAGAGATGGTAGACGAACTGGGCGTATAGAAAATCCTACCATGAATGTTGCTTCATACCGGATGGGGTATCGAAGTTTGGTAATTTGACACTCATACCAGATAGGGTATGGGGACGACCCATTTCACCATCACACTGGACAGAGTATTGAGGTTTAGTGGTTTGGCGCTCATATCGGACTGGGTATGGAGACGGCCCGTTAATTTGAAATGTTAAAGGAAATGGTTCACGTGTTGTAGGAACATCCTTATAAACCCCCATGGATACTAATAGGTTGATAAAGGATAGAATTGTTATTCAAATCGATTGCATATGAAATCATTATTTGAGTTATGTTATTATCTCTATAAGTTGTTTTGTAAATCTCACTACAGTAAATAGATGGCAAAAGATTTTGTTTATGATAAATGAATTTATTTAATTAAGAGCTCCATTAGTTGTTTTGATTTTTCTACCAACCTTCATTTCTATGTCGTTGAATAGCGTGATATTCTTACTGGGATAGCGTAGCTCATTTCTTATTTAACCATTTTAGATCAAGATGACCAGAATCCAGAGGCTGATCCATAAGAGAGTTGCGAGTAGCATACCAGTTTTATTTATTTTCCGTTTATTTCATTAATTTTTTGTATTTCCTTCAAAAATGTAATTTATGTAGCACTATTTAGTACTTTATTTATTTTCCGTTTATTTCATTAATTTTTGTATTTATTTCAAAAGTGTAATTTCTGTAGCATTATTTAGTACTTTAAGTTATTGTGTAAGAAATATAGACACTAACTAATTATTTCGTTTCCACACTTAATTTATGAATTATTTCTTTTAAAATTTCGGAACCGTTACATAACTTACAACCTACGCAACGCATTATTTACTTAAGGCACACATGAATATTACCTAAAGAAAACCAATAATATATTGACGTATAAATTAATGTCACTACAATGTATATAAATCTATTGAACTCAAGAATGGTCTTGCCCATAAATAACATCTTAATTTGTAATTAATTCCCTTCTTTAATGCATTTTTAAGTTTCTGATTTAAGAAAAAACACTTATATCCCACCTCATCAGCTATGTAAATCCATCAACTCATCTTCACTTGTTTTATTGAATTATAGAGAGAAAATGTCATCTGATTGCCCAGGTCAGTATGGATCAACCTTTTTTTCTCTCAATTTTATTTTAATAAAAGTGAATGATTAATTCTTATTTTCTAGTAATATCTTACTAATTGATACAATTGGTTAAATCTCGTAAAATTATTTCATAGAAATTTATTGATATATATATATATTTTATAATATTAAATAATCAGTATTCTTTCTGTTTTCATTGTAACAAAAAATTCAATTTTTGTGTAAAAAAGACCCCTATTATCTCTTTAGTTTATCACATATTTTATTAAGTAATCAAATTATTTAACCTAACATGTCCGGTTGACACCTAGACTAAACTCTTACAATTTTATTAGGAAAAAAAAAATGTAAAAAGTGAAGTCTCTTATTTTGTCAGTAATTTAATTTAGAAATATTACATGTGTATATATAAGTTAATGAATTAATGCATAGTTATAAGAAAATATACATATGTATATATGGGTGTTGCAGGTAAAAACTCATGGCCGGAGCTTGTAGGGAGAAACGGAGATGAGGCAGCGGAAATTATAAAGAGAGAAAATCCACTTGTGGCTGAAGCCACTGTGTTGCCGGAAGGAAATAAGGTGATCCTAGATTTTGACTGCGGAAGGGTTTGGATTAGGGTCAACGCGTGCAACATTGTAACCGTAGTTCCTCATACAGGCTAATATTCTCTACCTGGATTTTTAATTAATTTTCTTAAGTTCAGAGTCGTCCTCATAATATTGTGATATTAATTTAATTCCTTATAATAAATAAATAAATATATAATGTGTCTTTTTTTGAAATTAATTAAAATTTTTGTGAATCATTTCCATTTTCGAGAATACTCAATACAAAGGTAATTTTTGAGAAAATATTTTTAATATTGTGGGTTGAACATAAAATACCTCGAAACCTATGAGACTAATTTTTTATGACATAATACATATGTTAATATTAATTTATTTAATAATTAAAATTTGAATTTCTAAGAGATGTAATTAATAGAGGGTGTACATTTTAAATTAATCTATTATAGGGAACGTTACAAAAAAATATCTAGGAGATTGGATTAAATTTTAATTGGACCGAGCCCAAATGGAAATGGGCTAGATATGTGTTCAGATTTTATTTGGTCTAGGAGACAAAAACAAAAAATGAAGGGATGTGAGGGATCTAAACCTGAGTTGGCCGACCCTAATAGAAAACCAGGCTAGGGAAGAGAGAGAAGCCCGTGGTGGGCTGAACGTTAAGAAAAAAAGAAATCATATATGTATATATAGAAGACAGCTGAAGTTTGATCCAAATAATAGTGGGTCGAACCCATAGAAAAGATCTTTTAGAAAGAAAGATTTTGGTCTAATGAACCTGGTGAGGCCAAGTCCATAGGAAGCGTATAAGAAAAATTTAAAATACTAGTGGGCCAAATCTTCCTAAAATGGATTAGAAGTGAAAAGGTTTTGGGTAGGTCGAAGGATGGGAAAGAAAATAAAACTTAGTTTGAGGTAATAAATATGAAATTAATTTTTTATAACATAATATATATGTTAATATTAGTTTGTTTGATGATTAAAATTTGAATTTCTATATTAAATTAATAATTTAATTAAGAGATGTAATTAATAGAGGGTGTATATATTAAATTATTACAAAAAAATATCTATATAATTAATTTCTGAAACTAAAGAACCATTGTACATAAGCTATTCCAAAAATTTTTTTTTGTGCCCAATAAAATAAAATTGGATTGTTCCATCACTTTATTGGCACTTTTTGTTCCTACAGGATTACTTTTTATACTAACATTTTCACAAGATATAAATTCGTCACTCAAGTATAGACATCATATAATTGATGAAGAATTCTATCAAACTTGTGTCCATAAAGTTAGTGAGAGATGCAACATAGAAGTGTTAGAATACTTTTTTTTCCAAAAAAATTAAGTTAACATGAGTCGAGATTGTTGTTTGAAAATAAAAAATTCCGGGATAAATTATCACCATCTTGTGATGGATGTCGTTTTGTCAATAAAATAATTACAGGCATATGAACCTGTAGCTCACCAAAAAACAAGGAAGTATGGAATGCATATTGAATTACAGAAAGGAAACGCGTGCTCCAATCACTCTTGACAAACGAGTTATAATACATAATCATAGTTGATAATTTCTCCCACATATATCTATTTTTCTGGGCTATTAATGTTAATTTTAATTTGAAGCATATAAAGTATCGAGCTTTTAGCAAGGTATATGTATACTTACAAAGTTATATATTGATATATCCTTCATATATTATTTTATCAAAATATTTAAAAGTTATATATTGTAAAATAATTTAATTTCATCACATAGACCTGGTTAAATTATATGAATTCACAAAAAAATCAGTTGAAAATTAACATTCAAATAATAGGTTATGTATGATATTTCATGAGTTTTTATTAATATGAAAGAAGATTGAATTAGATCAAATAGGCCAAAAAAAAAAAAACAGACTATCTAAATTTATTTGGTTAAATTCAAATTAATTGTAAATATTTTTCCTTACATGAGTTTTAATTAAAAAATAATTAATAAATCTAATAAAAATAAAACTAAATAATAAATTTCATAAACAATAATTATTTATTTAATAGATCATTTATGGAATTAATAAGATAAAATAATAATCTAAGAATATATATACCTTAAAATCTCGGTCCATTTAATCTGGACGGAATGAAATAAAACTCTTTAGGACATCTAATTCCAAATTGAAAATTAAATCAAACTATTGTATTCTAATTCGTTCTATTTAATTTCATCTAATATTAATTGTCTAGTATATGCCGAATTTTACCACTACTATAAACTCTAGGTACCATAACAGACTTTGCACTGAACTTGCTAATGAGTCCAATGATCTGCCCAAATAAGGAAAATTTGACCCATAATTTGAGGGATTGGAGAAATATTTTCTTTTGTTTTTCTCTTTTTGAATGATTGGGCAAATATTTTCAATCTTGTGGATTGAATATAAAATACCTCAAAGCCAATAAATATGAGAGTAATTTTTTTTAACATAATATATTTGTTAATATCATTTTGCTTAAATGATTAAATTTTGAATTTCTATCTTAAATTAATAATTTAATTAAGAGATATAATTAATGAAGGGTGTACATATTAAATTAATCTATTACAGCGAGCATTACAAAAAAGTATCTATCTAATTAGTTGTTGAAACTAAAGAACTATTGTACACAAGCTATTCCAAAAACTAAAGAACCACTGTACACAAGCTATTCCAAAAACTTTCTTTTGGTCCCAATAAGGCAAAATTGGATTGTTCCTTCAATTTTCTGGCACTTTTTGTCACTGCAGGACTACTCTTTATACCGATATTTTCACAAAATATAAGTTTGTCACCCAAGTATGGACACCATATAATTGATGAGGAATTCTATCAAACTTGTGTCCATAAAATTAATGGGAGATGCAACATTGAAGTGTTAGAATATTTTTTTCTCAAGAAAATAAGGTTAACGTGAGTCGAAATTGCTGTTTGAAAATAATATATTCTAGGATTGATTGTCACCATCTTGTGGTGGATATCGTTTTGTCAATGAAACAGTTGCAGACATATGAACTTGTAGCTCACAAGAAAAACAAGGAAGTATGGAACTATTGCATATTGAATTATGGGAAGGAAGTACATGCTCCCATCTCTCTTGACAAATGAGTTATAGAACATAATTGTAGTTTATACTAAATTAAAATAAAAAATTAAAAAAAACTACATTTACAAATTAATTTAAATTACAAAAAATTAATTTGGGTATTACAAGTTATTTTGTCCAAACTAAAAAATTTAACCCAATTGAAAAACTAAACCTAAATAGTTTAATTTAGTTTGGTTTCTAATTACCCTCCAAAATTTGATTTGCATTGAAATTAAATAAAATTTTTAAATCAAATTAAAATACAAATTGTATATAATTAGAAAATAGGATATAATATTAATATATAATAAACTATTAAATCACATAAAATATCAGTCACATTTATTTATTTCCAATTATTCAAATAAATATCTAAAGAAAAATAACATAAGAGAATTTACTAATTATTGAAAATTAAATAAAAACTACTTATTTATTTATTTGGTTACAATGGAAGCTAGATCAGTCAAGAAACTAGCCCATGTATTATTACATTTATTATATGAAATTACGTGGGGCAATGTTAGCCTATAGTAGGAACTAGAGTAACAATCTTGCAATCGCTTACCTAAACCCAAACCCTGTTGCAGCTAAAATTCTTGATCACCGGAGTTCCTTCCAACAACACGATGGCTTCCAAGACATTTGGATTTTCTCTCTTTATGGTTTCCCCTGCCTCATCTCCGTTTTTCCCAACAAGTTCCGGCCATGAGTTTTTACCTGCAACACCCATACATATATGTATATGTATATAATTTCTTATAATTGTGCACTAATTAATTACCCTTATATATGAAAAGAAGAGTTGATCCGTACTTACCTGGGCATTCAGACGCCATTCCTTTTTCTCTAAATTGTTTTTGTTTATCTTATATGTAAAATTCAATAGAACAAGTGAGGATGAGTTCCTGAGGTTGTAGGGTATTTATATAGCATATGAGGCGGCTCGGTGGAGATGTGGGAAATTATTTCATGAATTTTAATTTGTAAAGTATGGCTTTGACTTTGATTAATGGTGGCTGTTCATAGGTTTTACGCAGCTTACCTGTCCTATACTGTACAGAGCTTATCCATATCTATTAACAAGGGAAGAACACCATATATAATAAAAGAGATGTCCGTAGTGTTTACCTATATATATATATATTTATATCAAGAGGAAGATAAGAAAAGAGTCTGCAGTCGTGAAGTATGGAATTTGAAAGGATCCCTGCTCGTCCTCAAGGACTATAAGCCTGATTTATCTTCAGATGAAATTGAATTTGATATTTCCTTATAATTTTTAAAAATAAAAAAAATGATAATATATTTAAATTTTCAGTTAAAGTAATAATATATATAATAATTAGTTAGTTAAAATTTTTAAATATAAAATTAAAAAGTGATAATTTGTAACAGTTAACCAATTAATTTGAAAGGATTTTTCTTCTCTTGTTGTGACAAGAACTCTAAATTGATAAAGAATATAAGTTTTGATGAAGTAAATCTCTTAGAATCTCGTCTTAATTTGTAGGATAAGTATTTTTGAATTCTTATGAGATTTACTTGAAGTTGAAAGCTATTCATGAGGAGAGTTATGTTTGATTGCGGAAGAATGAATGATTATGTATAAAAAATCTTTAGAACTTTTATTATCTATATGACTCTTGTGTCTTAAAAGAGATGAGTATCAAGTTACGACTCTCCCAACAAGAGTAATGACTCTCTCATGGGAAATACTTGAGAGTTTATGATTGGAATGACTTTTTTGACCATTTGGTTATAATCATCTTTATCATAAGATCTTAGTGTGAGTTGCACCCCATTCTTTTCTCGCATCAACCCCCTTCTTCAAAATAATTTTTTCTCGAATTGGGATATTCTCATTAATTATTTAATTGACTCTCCTTCTTGTGAGAAAGGTATCTCAACACTTTAATGCTGTAAATCCCAACACTTCAATGCTCGGACTTGGGTGACGGGGCTATATCCTCTGAAAGTGCCGGTACAAAAAGCAGTCCTGCGGCGAAAAATAGTGCCAGAAAAGTGATGGAACAATCCAATTTCGCCATACTGGGAGCAAGGGAAAGTTTTCAAAATAGCTTGTGTACAATGGTTCTTCAATTTTAGAGATGAATTATATAGATGTTTTTTTTATAACGCTCACTATAACATATTAATTTAACATCTACACCCTCCTCCGTTAATTACATCCATTAATTAAGTTATTAATTTAAGATAGAAATTCAAATTTTAATAGTTAAACGAACTAATATTGACACACATATTACCTTATAAAAAATTAATTTCATATTTATTGGCTTTGAGGTATTTTACGTTCAATCCACGAGATTAAAATATTTGTCCAACCTTTCTCAAAGAGAAAAACAAAAGAACATATTTCTCCAATGCCTCAAACTACGAGGCAGGTTTTCCTTATTTGGGCAGGCTGATTGGACTCGTCAGCAAGTTAAGTGCGAAGTTTGTTATGGGACCTAGAATTTACAATAGTGCTAAAATTCAGTATGTACTAAAATGTTATTATTAGATTGAGTTAAATAGATCAATAAGAATATAGTAGTTTGATTTATTTTTCAATTTGTAATTGGAGGTCCTAAAAATTTTTATTGATTCCTTCCAGACAAAACGAACTGAGATTTTAAGATACGTATATTCTTAGATTATTGTTTTGTTTTGTTAATTCCGTATATTACATATTAAGTGAATAAGTATGGTTTACGAAATTTATTATTTAGTTTTGTTCTTATTAGGTTTATTTATTTATTTTAATTAAAAACATCATGTGAGGAAAAAAAAATATACAATTTAATTTGAGCTGAACCGAATAAATTTAGATAGCGTTAGCTTTTTTTTTTTTTTTTGGCCCTATTCGGACTGATTGTCTCCTTTTTAATATCAACAAACACCCATGAAATGCCATACATAACTTACTGTTTGAGTGTTAATTTTCTAATGATATTTTCTCCATGAATTCATAAAAAAAAAAAATTTAACCCTGTCCATTTGATAAAATTAAATTATTTTGCGACATAAAACTTTTCAAATATTCTGATAAAACAATATATCAAGGATATATCAATGTGCAACTTTGTAGATACATATATACCTTGCTTAAAGCTCTATACTTTATATGCTTGAAATTAAAAAAAATTTCTAATGATAGTGCTAAAATTCAGTATGTACTAAAATGTTATTATTAGATTGGGTTAAATAGATCAATTAGAATATAATAGTTTGTAGGAATTTTCACTTTTAAGGAAGGTGAGTATTGGTTGGTAGAGATAGAGAAGGCCTTCGCGACACTTGGGGTGATTCCCAAACAGAAGGTTATTCTTGCAACGTATATGCTTATTGGTGAGGCAAGACGGTTGTGGCAACTGAAGCTGGCTACTATGTCCACTTCGATCACCTAGAATAGTTTTTGGCAAGCTACAATACTAAGTACCTTCTGGAATATCTTCGACATCTGAAAGAAGTAGAGTTTGCACAACTAGTCCAAGGAGATTTATCAGTAACAGAGTATGCTCAAAAATTCCTTGAGTTGTTTGGATACTCCCCTGACAATATGACAGATGAAGGTAGGATAGTAAGGAGGTTTGAATGAGGTATTCGTCATGAGATCAGGCAGCAGTTGTTTGTGTTTTAGCTTGACGCATATTCGCCAGTCTTGGCCAAGACACAGTTGATCGAGAGAAACATCTATATTTTTTTCTCTACAATAGGCAACTCCAAGCCCCCAATTCCCCATCGCAAACTAGCACCCACTACACCAAACCAGCAGTACAAGAGGCCAAGGTCTTCACCTCAGGCTAAGTCCTAAGGCCCTGGTAGTAGGACGTGGCAAAATTTGCCAACACTGTGACAAGGATCATGCGGACCGACCTTATTATCATCTCAACAACACCTGTCGCATATGTGGGAGTACCCACACTACGCGAAAGAGTGTTCGAGGAATCATAATTAGGCCAGGCCCATGGTCTAGGGTAGAGTCTACACATTCTCCCAGCAGGATGCTGAAGCCAATCTAGATGTTATTGGGGATATGTATACTATCTGCAAACATCTTGCACATATTTTAATTGACACTAGTGTTTCACATTCTTTTGTTTCATATGCTTGTATTCAATATTCAAATGTACTACCTGAATGTCTATATTCTGTATTATTTGTGTCTATACTTGGGAACAGAACATTGCTGAAAAATGTTAAATACAAATCTTGTATCATAGAAATAACAAGTAGGGAACTGAGCGTATATCTAATAGCACTAGATACGGGAGATTTTGATGTAATCCTAGATATGAACTTGTTACCAACTTATCATGTTATCGTTGATTGTTAACACAAGAGACTTGTATTTAACATCCCTAATAAAAAATATTTTACTAATTAATAAAATCTCATATATTGTTCGTGTATGGTGGTAATATATTGAATTTAATCATATGTCATTAACTTAATTATTCCTTTTCTGTCATAGGCAAACTTGAGGAAAGATTTGCATCTAAGATACTATTGTTGTCAGAAACTTCCCTGATGTATTCCCTATTGAACTACCAGTGCTGCCAGTAGATCAAGAAGTAGAATTCGTCATTGATCTTCAACCTAGCAACCCATCTTAGTCACCCCATACCAAATGAGCCATGTTGAAATGGAGGAGATTAGAAAATAGATCAAAGAGCTGCAGGATAATGGTTTCATCCGGTGCAACATATCTCCTTGGGTGCTAGAGTTACATTCGTAAGAAAGAGTGATGGGACTTTGAGGTTATGCGTAAACTATAGAGAAATGAACAGTGTCACAATTAAGAATAAATACCCTCTCTCTAGGATAGATGACCTTTTTGATCAATTATAAAATGCCCAGATTTTCTCCAAGATTCACCTATGTTCAGAATACCATCAGGTAAAGATCAAAGTAGAAGACATCCCTAAGACGACCTTTAGAACCCGATATGGACATTTTGAGTTTCTTGTCATGTCGTTCGGATTGACTAACTCACCTGCAAGCTTCATGGATTCGTTTGTCATAGTTTTCATTGATAATATCTTGGTTTACTCTAAGAACAGGGAACAAAACACTCAGTATCTGACTCAAGTCTTACAGATTCTCAAAGAAAAGAAACTATATGCAAAGTTGAGAAAACGTGAATTTTAGCTTGAGCAAAATTCTTTCCTGGGACACATAATATCGAAAGAATGAATCTTTATGAATCTCGATAAGATTGAGGTAGTGACAGGCTGGAAAGAACTTACTACGGTCAAGGAAGTTAGAAGTTTCTTGGGTATGGCAGGTTATTATCGCAGGTTTGTGAAAGGATTCTCAAGCATAGCAGCCCCCTGACATGACTCACAAAGAAAAATATCAAGTTTGAGTGGAATGAACAATGTAAAAGAAGCTTTACAAAACTCAAAAAGTAACTAACTACCGCACCGGTGTTGACTCTACCAAATGGAACAGGCAAATATACAGTGTACAGTGACATATCCTACCAAGGTTTAGGTTGTGTTTTGATGCAGAACGGGAGGGTCATAGCTTATGGGTCTAGGCAACTGAAAAACCTTGAAAAGAATTACCCCACTCACGATTTGTAGCTTGTTGCAATTATCCATGCCTTGAAAATCTAGCGCCATTACTTGTATGGAGAGACGTTTAAAATCTATATAGATCATAAGAGCCTGAAACACATTCACATAGAAAGACCTCAACATGCGTAAGAGGTGTTGGATAGAACTTCTCAAGGATTATGATTGTAAGATCTTGTACTACCCAAATAAGGGCAACATAGTAGCGGATGCTCTCAGCAGAAATAATATAGGTATGTTAACTCATATGATGGTCTTCGAGTGCAGAATGATAAAGGTTAGGTAACGAAAATAACTCCAAGACTTAAAACGGGCCACATGTCTAACCCACTTAACAGTCCAATCCAAGTTAAGCCAGAGGATCAAGGAGGCTTAATTGGTTGATTCTACTTTAGGAGCCCTTAAAAAGGATAGAAAATTAGGGATGAATCCAAGGTTCCAAGTTTTTGTTGATGGGCTGCTTAAGTTCCAAGACAGGTTATGTGTTCCAAGCAATGTCGATTTAAAAAGAGATATCATGACAGAGGCTCATAATTGGAGTTCACCATACAGTTGAGAAGAACCAAGATGTATCAAAGTATGGAGTCCTGATTTTTATGGAATGGGATGAAAATGGGTATTGTTGATTTATCTCAAAGTGTCTCACATGCTAATAGGTTAAAACCGAGTATCAACACCCAGGCGGTCTACTCTAACCGTTACTAATTCCATAATAAAAATGGGAGTATATCACCATGGATTTTATAACATGATTACCCAAAGCTCGTTCTGGTCATGAATAAATTTGGGTAATAGTCGATTGACTCACTAAATTCTCCCACTTCTTAGCCATTAGAGTAACAGACCCCTTGGACAAGCTAGTTAGGATTTACATTCGATGGATAGTCAGGCAGCATGGGGTTCTAGTAACAGTGGTATTAGACCGGGATCTCATGTTTATGTCTAGGTTTTGGACCAGTTTTCAGCAGGCAATGGGGGCCAAATTATCACTCAGTACGACTTTTCACCCACAAATGGATGGGTAATTAGAGAGAACTATTCGAACACTAAAGGACATGCTCAGGGCTTGTATCCTAGATTTCGGAGAAAACTGAGATGATCATTTACCTCTGATAGAGTTTGTCTACAATAGCAGTTACCTAACAAGTATCGGTATGGCTCCTTATTAAGCATTATATGGTCAACCCTATAGATTACCAATCTGTTGGGAAGAGATAGTTGATAGGAAAGCGATTGGCCCAAACCATGTAGAGGATACCACAATGAAGATTGCCAAAATTAAGAAAAACATCTAAACATCCGAAAGTAAACTGAAGAGTTATGCAGACACCCGAAGGAGAGATTTGAAATTTGAGACAGGTGGTCGATTCTTCCTTAAGGTCACCCCCCTTAAGAGCATCACTAGATTTGGAAAGAGGAAAAAACTAAATCCTCGGGTTATCGGACCATTCAAAATTTTGGACAGGATTAAAAAGTTCGCCTACAGATTAGGACTGCCAAAAGAACTATCTGGGGTTCATGATGTCTTCCATGTGTCAATGTTGCGCAAGTACAACCCTGATCCTTCACATATTTTGTCCTACAAATCGTTCCCTTTCTGGGAGGATCTTTCTTAAGAAGAAGTACCTATCAGCATCTTGGATCGAAAGAAGAGAATACTCCGCAATAGGAAAATCTCCTTCATCAAAGTCCTATGGCATAATCACTCGCAGGACAAGGCTACTTGGGAGATACAGTCGGACTTTAGGGTTAGATGTCCTCAGCTATTTAGTGAGATAACAATTTGGAGAATAAAATTTTCTTAAGGGGGGGAGAGTTGTAACACCCCGAATTTGAGATGTACCCATTTGATTTTGAGTTAATAAAAACACTTTTATACGTTTAATTTCATGAATTTCCATCCATTTATTTCCCTTTTTTTCGTATTCGATTGAAAAGAGATTTTGAAAACAGGGATCAACTCGCAAAAAAAAGGAAAAATGGGCCACCTCAACAAGCATGACGAACCATAGCACGCTGAGTAGTGGTTGCGTCAGCATGCTTTTCCATATGGGAAGAAAGGTGGGGAATCTGCGTGTTAAACAGATCAGCTGGCCCACATCCATTCCCGCTCGCACGAACAGCTAGATCTCAATCCCGCCCGAATTTGAATGAATGGCCCCAATCGCCCATGTGATGGATCCAACGATCACATGATCGATGGTCCTGATTTGTGGAGCTTATCGATCAGACAGTCCCAAATGCATGAAGGAGAAAAATTCGGGTTGGTCCGAATAGGAGGGATTTAAATAAACATGCAAAGAATATAATCTTTAAACCTTTATTTTTCATGATCAATGAAAATTTGGGCATTTAAGTAAACATATAAGGAATATAACCTTTAAATCTTTATTTTTCATGCTCAATGAAAATTTCAATATTATTTATATTATTATTACGATCAGGCTAAATGCTCGAAATCCTTGTTAAGGGTTTGGGCTTTTATAGTCTATTTGGTCTTATTCAATCTTTTTTATATTAATAAACACTCATGAAATATTATACATAAGTTAATGTTTGAATGTTAATTTTCAATTGATTTTTTTGTGAATTTATGTAATTTAACTAGCTCTATGTGATAAAATTAAATTATTTTGCAATATATAACTTTTCACTATTTTGATAAAATAATATATGAAGGATATATCAATATATAACTTTGTAGATATATATATATACCTTGCTAAAAGCTTTATACTTTATTCGCTTCAAATTAAAATTATTGATAATAGTCCATAAAAATGGACATATTTATGAAAAATTATATACTACAATTATGTATTATAACTCATTTGTCCAAAGAGATTAGAGCATGTGCTTCCATTCCATAATTCAATATGCAATAGTTCCATACTTCCTTGCTTTTTTTGTGAGCTACAAGTTTATATGCTTGCAATTGTTACAATGACAAAATGACATCCACCACAAGATGGTGACTATCCCGAAATCTATTATTTACCAATAGCAATTTTGACTAACATTAACCTTATTTTTTTGAGGAAAAAATATTCTAACACTTCAATGTTGCATCTCCAATTAACTTTATGGACACAAGTTTGATAGCATTCCTCATCGATTATATGATGTCTACACTTGGGTGACAAACTTATATCTTGTAAAAATATCGGTATAAACAGTAGTCCTACAATGATAAAATGTGCCCAAAAATTGAAGGAACAATCCAATTTTGCCATATTGGGACTAAGAGAAAGTTTTTGGAATAGCTTGTGTACAGTGGGTTCTTTAGTTTTAGTAATTAATTATGTAGATACTTTTCTATAATGCTCTCTATAATAGATTAGTTTAATATGTACACCTTTCATGAATTACATCTCTTAATTAAATTAATAATTTAAGATAGAAAATAAAATTTTAATCATTAAACAAACTAATATTGTCGTTTATATTATGTTATAAAAAAATTAATTTCATATTTATTGACTCTGAGGTATTTTATGTTCAATCCAGAAGATTGAAAATATTTTCCCAATCTTTCTCAAAGAGAAAAACAAAAGAAAATATTTCTCCAATCCCCACAATTACGGGGTAGATTTTCCTTTTTTGGGGAGACCATTGGACTCGTTAGCAAGTTCAGTGCAGAGTTTGTTATGGTACCTAGAATTTATAGTAGTGGTAAAATTCGATATACACTAAAAAAATTAATATTAGATGGAATTAAATAGACTGAATTAAAATATAATAGTTTGATTTAATTTTCAATTTGAAATTAGGGTCCTAAAAATTTTTATTTGAATCCATCCATATTAAATGGAATGAGATTTTAAGATACATATGTATATTCTTATATTATTATTTTGTCTTATTAATTCTGTAAATGACTTATTAAACGAATAATCACTGTTTATGAAATTTATTATTAGTTTTATTTTGATTAGATTTATTAATATATTATTATTTTGTCTTATTAATTCCGTAAATGACTTATTAAACGAATAATCACTGTTTATGAAATTTATTATTAGTTTTATTTTGATTAGATTTATTAATTATTTTTTAATTAAAAAATCATGTAAGGAATAAAATGTACAATTTAATTTGAATTGAACTGAATGAATTTAGATTGCCTTTGTTTTTGTTTTTTTTGTTTTTTTGTCTATGTAACGTTCCGAATTTGAGATGTACCCATTTGATTTTGAGTTAATACAAACACTTTTGTTCATTTAATTTCATGAATTTTCCTCCATTTATTTCCTTTTTTTTCCTATTCTATTAAGGAATGAGTAAATAAAATTCATTTATCACAAAAATACAAAAAAAATAATTAAAGGAATTCATTTTGGACCTTTTTAAAAATAATTTTAGAAATCCGGGCACAAATGTAATATAGGGGAGGCCTATTTGAAAATAAATTTAGAAAATAGGGGTTAACTCACAAAAAAAGAAAAAAAAATGAGCCACCTTAGCAAGCATGACGAACCACAGCATGCTGAGTGGCAACTACGTTAGCATACATTTTCACGCGGGAAGCTAGGTGGATGATCCATGTGCTAAACAAATCGAACAACTCATATCCATTCCTGCTTGCACGAACGGCCAAATCTCAATCCCCCCTCTATTCAAATGAACAGCACTGATCACCCACATGATGGATCCAACGATCACACGATCGATGACCTTGATTCGTAAAGCTGATTGATTGGACGGTCCCAAACGCATAAAGGAGAAAAATCCAAGTTGGCCCGAATAGGAGGGATCAAACATCTCCCGTTGATCCACGCGGGCCTGAGTAGATGGCTGAGATTAGAAGAAGAGAGGTATTTAAACCTCTCTTTAGTTGGCACCCAAAAATCCTAGCCAACATCCCAACCGGAGAAGAAGAAGAAGGGGCAGCTGGAGGAAGCTCAGTTGCCAGAGGGATGATGTCGCCACTGTGCTAGAAACCTAAATATGGTCGGTAAGCACGATGTTTCTTTCAGTTCATCCTATTTTTTTACCTTAGGTCATTTAGATTAACCCTAATGTAGTATAGGCTAAGGAAAGCCGTAACTTGAGAGAGAGGGACAACAGAGCACGGCTGTGCCATCGCACCGAAAGCTAAAACCCGACTAGTTAGGCTGAAATTTCCTCCCTTTCTCCGTAAAACACTCTCCTCTCCATGATTTAATCTGATTTTCATCACAAGACCGCTAGGTTCGACTTGGCCAAGAGAAAATAGCTTCAGAGAAGGAGAACCAAACAGTAGAGCCCGGTGGCACCGCTGTGTTGGAACCCCAACCCGACCCCGATGAGTTCCTCTGCCCTTTTTTTCACCACTTTTTATGTACGTTCATGCTGTTTTGATGTGCATTTCTAATTGTACTAGAAAACCTAAAAAAATTGAGAGTTAGGAACTGCCGTGAACTTTAGTTAAAATAGGTGTATCCTGGTCTTCGACCCAGGGTAAGAATTCCTCAACCTTTTTCCTGTTACTATTAAATTAAATTTTAATCAATAGTAAATGGAAAATTCTAAATAGTTTTGTGATTCTTTGATGATTAAATACAGGTTATCGATGGAGCCAGTAATTGATTTGTTTATATTCGTCACTAGTTTATTCGTATTGCCTATTTGTTATTTTTATCTTTATTTTTATTTTATTTTATTTTATCTTATTTTATTATACTTTATTTTATTCTAGTCTATTTCTTTTCAGTTAGCCCAATTCGTTTCAATTTTCTTTCATTACATCAATTTAGAACCAATATACTAATCATGCACCTTGAATCGTGGAAGTGTACTTTATTGCGCTTCATTTTCACATTCTGCTTTGTTTAGTTCCATCTTTACTTATCATTTCATTTTATTATTCATGTTATCACAACCTGTGGTGTTGTTATTCTATTATGATATTTTATTTCATTTTTATTTACAATTTTATCCCTTAACAAATTTCAAAGCATGAATTTTGCTTTCTTGCATTTTAAAGTATGGGTCTCACGTGTTATTTAGGGTTAAATAATAATGGAAAACATGCATGCGTAAACCAATGTTGTTGAATGAAAAGGCTTATTAGGTATCATGGAAAAGAGTGTATGGACTTAGTACATAGGGTGAACCCTACCGTGGACATTACCCTCAACCGTACAGGGTTGGGAAGCCCCATACCAGATGGGGTTGGGAGTTTATAAGTTCCGCTCGTATCGGACGGGGTATTGAGATAGTTTTTAGTTATGGTGCCCATTATCACACAGGGTCTGGGGACAGCTGATTGATTTACAAGGAAAGTGTATGTATCCACACATAGTTAGGATCCCTATGGGCCCCTAATGATTCCGATGGGGAAAAATAAAATTGTAAAGTAGAGATGGGTATGATAAGTAACCCGACTTTAGGAAAAATAATGAAGAACCCAACGTTTCATGTCTATTGGAATGTATGTTATTTATGATTAAATCATCATTCTGATCTTATCTTCATGTATGGCGTTTGAGAGACTACTAGTTAAAGAAGAAAATCATAACGTTTTTAGTAAAACATATAAGGAATTCATTAGCATTCGGGTTTTATTAAAAGCACACTCCATTGGTCGTTTTATGTTTTCTATAATCCTTTTATTTCTATATCAATGGTAAAGTGTTGATATTCTTACTAAGTTAGTGTAGCTCACCCCTTTCTTATTAACCATTTCAGATCAAGACCAGGATCCCGAACAGCGAGAGACTAGTTAGGACATTATCACTTTTTGCTCTGCCAAATTTGAATTGAGGTTAATAATTACTTTGTAGCGGTTTTTCTCATTTTTAATAATTACTTTGTAGCGGTTTTTCTCGTTTTTAAGTTCTAAATATTTGTTTAGTCCCTTGGACATTTAAGTAAACGTGCAAGGAATGTAACCTTTAAATCTTTAATTCTCCCACTCAATGAAAATTTCAGTATTATTTATATTATTATTATGATCAGGCTAAATGCTCAAAATCCTTGTTAAGGAATTAGGCTTTTATCATTGGATCAGAGCCAGGTTCTTCGGAAATATTCCCTTCACATAGGATTGGAATGAATTTTATGCAATTCGAATCTCAAACTATTGTCATGTAATGTAGGTAAGGAAACATGAGAAAAGGAAGGCCCCTGCTAAAAAGAGCAGCCCGAGAGGGATCATTACGGGAGGATGTTGATTGGCTCTTCGAAATGCTTAAGAGGTTTATATCTACCCAGCAGGCTAAGGATGAGAGAAGGGAGTTGTTTGATCCCCCTCTACCCCTACCACAGTATGAACCACCTCAGCATCGAGAGGATCCAATACCCCCATGATACAACCCATTTCCTCCACAATACCATCTGACACCTCCACAGTACAATCTAATACCTCCATCGTATAATACGGTGTTCTAATAGCACCACCCATTTCCTCCCTAGCATAATCCAGTTCCCCTCCAGTAGGACCCAGCTCTGCCTACGATGGACCAGACTACATCGAGCAGCACAAGAGACTTAACTCATCTACTTTTGCAAGGATATCCACTTTTGAGGAAGCTAAGTACTAGTTGACAGAGACAGAGAAGGCCTTCACGATACTTGGGGTGATTCTAGAACAAAAGGTTGCCTTTGCCACGTATATACTCGTAGGTGAGGTAGGATGTTGGTGGCAACTCAAGCAGGTTACTCTGTCCTCTCTAATCACTTGGGAATAGTTTGTGCAGCCTACAATGTTAAGTACCTTCAGGAACATCTCTGACATTTAAAAAAAATAGAGTTTGCACAACTGGTCTGCGGTTGCATATGCGGAAGTGTCCAACACTACGTGAGAGAATGCCCGAGGAATCAGAATCAGGCCAGGTCTGCGATCCAGGGTAGAGTCTACACGCTCACCCACCAGGATACTGAAGCCAACCCATATGTGATTCAGGGTATGTATACTATCTGCAAACATCTTGCACATATTTTAACTGACACTTGTTTTTTGCATTCTTTTGTTTCATATACTTTTACTTAATATTTAAATGTACTACTTGAATCTCTTGATTTTGTATTATTGGTGTCTACACTTGAGAATAGAACATTACTGGGAAATGTCATATACAATCTTGTATCATGAAAATGGCAAGTAGGGAATTGAGTGTAGATCTAATAACACTAGATACGGGAGATTTTTATGTAATCCTAGGGATTAAGTCGTTAGCGACTTATCATGTTATCGTTGACTGTTACCACAAGAGACTTATATTCAACATCTCTAATAAAAAACTCTTTTACTAATTAATAAAATCTCATATATTGTTAACATATGGTGGTAATATATTGAATTTAATCTTATGCCATTAACTTAATTATTCTTTTTCTATGATAGGCAACCCCTTGGAAGATATTTGCATCCAAGATATTCCTTTTATTTGAAACTTCCCTGACGTATTCCTTGATGAAATAAATACTAGGGCTGCTAGTATATCGAGAAGTAGAATTCACCATTGGTCTTCAACCTGGCACCCAACCCATATCGATCGCCCCATACCGAATGAGCCATGTTGAAATGGAATTACTGACAAAATAGATCAAAGAGCTGCAGGACAATCGTTTCATCTAACACAACATATCTCCTTGGGGTGTCAGAATTATGTTCGCAAAAAAGAGTGATAGGATTTTGAGGTTATGCATAGACTACGGAGAATTGAATAGAGTCACAATTAAGAATGAATACCCTTCATCAGGATTGATGACCTTTTTAATCAGTTATAGGGTGCCCAAATTTTCTCTAACATTGACCTGCGTTAAGGATACCATCAGGTAAATATCAAAGTAGAAGACATCTCTAAGATGACTTTCAGAACCCAGTATGGACATTATGAGTTTCTTGTCATGCAGTTCGGATTGACTAACGCACTCGTAATCTTCATGGATTTGAAGAATAGGGTCTTCAGACCATTCTTGGATCAGTTTATCATAGTTTTCATTGATGATATCCTGGTTTACTCTAAGAACAGGGAATAACACACTCCACATCTTACCCAAGTCTTATAGATTCTTAGAAAAAAAAAACTATATACAAAGTTGAGTAAACGTGAATTTTAGCTTGAGCAAACTTCTTTCCTGGGACATAATATCGAGAGAAGAAGTGTTAGTGAATCCCGAAAAGATTGAGGCAGTGATGTGCTGGAAGCAACTGACAACGGTCAAGGAAGTTAAAAGTTTCTTGGGTATGGCAAGTTATTACTACAAGTTTGTAAAAGGATTCTCAAGTATAGTAGCCCCTCTAACACGACTCACAAAGAAAAATGTCAAGTTTGAGTGGAATGAGGAATGTGAAAGAAGCTTTACAAAACTCAAAAAGCAACTGACTACCACACCAGTGTTGACTCTACCAAATGAAACAGGTGGATATACAGTGTACAGTAATGCATCCTATCAAGATTTGGGTTGTATTTTTATGCAGCAGGGGAGGGTCACAGCTTATGGGTCCAGGCAACCGAAAACCATGAAAAAATTACCCCACTCACAATTTGGAACTTGCAGTAATTATCCACACCTTGAAAACCTGGTGCCATTACTTGTATGGAGAAATGTTTGAAATCTATACAGACCATAAGAGCCTGAAACATATATTCACACAAAAAGACCTCAACATGCGTCAGAGGCATTGGATAAAACTTATTAAGGATTATGATTGAAATATTTTATACCACCTAGGCAAGGGTGATGTGGTAGCTGATGCTCTCAGCATAAATAATGCAGGCATGTTAACTCATATGATGGTCTCTTAGTACAGAATAGTAAAGGCCACGCAGTGAATACAACTCCAACACTTAAAACGAGCCACATGTCTAGCTCACTTAACAGTCCAACCCGAGTTAATCCAGAGGATCAAGGAGGTTCAGTTGGCCGATTCTACTTTAGCAAACCTTAAAAATGATACAGAACTGAGGTTGAATCCAAGGTTCTAAGTTTCTACTGATGGGTTGCTAAGGTTCCAAGACAGGCTGTGTGTTCCAAGCGATGTTGATTTAAAAGAGATATCATGATAGAGGCTCACAGTTTGAAGTAAGGCTCACAGTTCGAAGTTCACCATGCACTTGGGAAATACCAAGATGTACCAAAATATATGGCCTTGGTTTTGATGGAATGTGATGAAAAGGGATATTGTTGATTTTGTCTCAAGGTGTCTCAAATGCTAACAGGTTAAGGCCAAACATCAATGCCTAGGCAGTCTACTCCAACCATTATCTATTCCATAACGGAAATGGGAGTATATCACTATGAATTTTGTAACATGATTACCTAAAGTTCGTTCTGGTCATGATGCAATTTGAGTAATAGTCAATCGACTCACTAAGTCCTCCCACATCTTAGCCATTAGAGTAACAGACCCTTTGGACAAGTTAGCTAGGATTTATATTTGAGGGATAATCAGGCAGCATGGGGTTCCAATAATAGTGGTATCAGACATGGACCCCAGGTTTACCTCTAAGTTTTGGACCAGTTTTCAGTAGGCGATGGGGACCAAATTATCACTCAATATGACATTTCACCCTCAAACAGATGGACAATCAAATAGGACTATTCGAACATTAGAGGACATGCTCAGGGCTTGTATCCTAGATTTCGGAGGACACTGGGATGATCAATTACCCCTGATAGAGTTTGTCTACAATAATAGTTACCAAGCAAGTATCGGTATGACTCTAGATAAAGTATTATACGGTCAACCCTGTAGATCACCAATCTATTGAGAAGATGTAGGTGATAGGAAATTAATCGGCCCAGAACTTGTAGAGGATACCACAGTGAAGATTGTCAAAATTAGGAAAAACATCTAAATAGCCCCGAGTAAACAGAAGAGTTATGCAGACACCCAAAGGAGGGATTTAAGAATTTGAGGTAGGTGATCAAGTCTTTCTTAAAGTCACCCCCCTTAAGGGCATCACTAGGTTTGAAAAGAGGGAAAAACTAAATCTTCAGGTTATCGGACCATTAAAAATTTTGGACAAGATTGGAACTTCTGCCTATAGATTAACACTTTCACCAAAACTATCCAAGGTTCATGATGTCTTCTATGTGTCAATGTTGCGCAAGTATAACCCTGATCCTTCGCATGTTTTATCCTACAAACTGTTCCCACTTCAAAAGGATCTTTCTTACGGAGAAATAACCATCAGCATCTTGGATCGAAAGGAGAGAGTACTTCACAAAAGGAGAATCCCTTTCATCAAAGTCTTATGGCTGAATCACTCGCAAGACGAGGCTACTACGAAGATATAGTCGGACTTCAGGGTTAGACATCCTTAACTGTTCAATGAGTAATAACAATTTGGGGGATCAAATTTTCTTGAGGGAAGGGGAGTTGTAGCACTTGAATTTGAGATGTGCCCATTTGATTTTCAGTTAATAAAAATAATTTCATTCATTTAATTTCATGAATTTCCATCCATTTATTTCCTTTTTTTCCTATTCTATTGCGGAATAAGTAAATAAAATTAATTCATCACAAAAATACAAAAAAATAACTAAAAGGAATTTGTTTTAGACCTTTTTGAAAATAATTTTAAAAATATGGGCATAACTGTAATATGGGGGGGCTATTTAAAAAGAAATTAAAAAAATCAGGGGTCAACTCGTAAAAAAAAAAGGAAAAACAGGCAACCTCAGTAAGCATGACAAAACATAGCACCTCGGGTGGCGGCTGCGTCAGCATGTGTTTCCACACAAAAAGTAGAGTGGTCGATCTGCGTGCTAAACAGATCGGATGGCCCACATCCATTTCCATTAGCACGAATGGCGAGATCTCAATCCTGCGCGAATCCAAATAGTTGACCCCGATCACCCACATGATGGATCCAATGGTCGCATGATCGACGATCCTAATTTGCAAAGCTGATCGATCAGACAGTCCCCAAAGCATGAAGGAGAAAAATCTGAGTTGGCCCGAATAGAAGGGGATTAAACAGTTCTTGTTGATACTCCCAGGCTCGAGTGGACGGTTGAGATTAAAATAAGAGATGTATTTAAACCTTTCTTTAGTCAGCACCCAAAAACCCTAGCAGACACCCCAACCAGAGAAGAAGAAAAAGGGGCGGTCGGGAGAAGCTTAGCCGTCGGAGGGACGATGATGCCACTGTGCCGAAAACTTAAATAAGCCGGTAAACACAATTTTTCTTCCCATTCATCCTATTTTTTCACCCTAGGTCATTATATTAACCCTAATGCAGGAGAAGCCAAGGAAAGCCACAACCTAAGAGAGAGGGATGATGGAGCACAGTTGTGTCGTCGCGCAAGAAGTCGAAACGCGACTAGTAAGGCTGAAATTTCCTCCCTTTCTCTGTAAAACACTCTCCTCTCCATGATTTAACTAATTTCGTTTTATTCTCGTTAGAAACCTATTTCTTTATTTCCAAATGTTGAATTTATTCATTCCAAATCATCGAACTCATTCCCTCTCAAGATAATTTAAGTTGTTCAAGGGTATCTAAAAAAGTTGATCACATAATTACACTTAATTATTTACTTCATGAAATTATTTACTCACTCCCTAATTTATACTCGTCCAACACTTCAATATTTCCTCATGATAATATTCGCTATTAATTTTAATTATTTAGACCCATTCTATGACGACGTAACTACGTTATTATTGCTTCTCATTCACTAATTCTTAATGAACTTTCCTTATTTTATTTAATTATTATTATTATTATTTTAATGCCATAGCTTTTATTGCAATCAATACTACTATACAAATAATACTTATCATTTCAGAAATTTAATAAAAGCTTTATTAAATTAACTTAACTAATTCTCAAGACTTTTAGTCCTTGAAATTTATTTTTATTTACACAACCCATTACTGTTTATTCACAATACGAGTAGATGATTTGTTTGGATGTTTCTTTGGGCACAAATAACCATTAGCTTCAACCTGCTTTATATATTTTTTTTTCTAGGCTAGAAGTCCAATAAAATATTCCTCCCTAACCCATCTTAATAATCAGAACTAAGTACCCTTTCCAGTAAACCAGAAGCCCACTAAGGCTTAGCCCATTTGGTAGTACTTTTAATTTTTCTAATTTACTTATGTTTTAATTTATTTTTAAATCAGTGTAACACCTCATTTCATTCTTATTTCCTTTCTTTTCTTTTAGTTGGCCCAACTCTTCCTTCCCAGCCCATTTAAGGTATGCCCAATCAGTATTTAAGTCTCTATTACAGCTACCCCCTTTTTAAAAAAAAAATCAAGCCTAGAGGCTTACTGGACTTGGTTTGACCCAATTTGCTGCAGCTTTCTAATTTGGGCCTAATGGGTTGTAAACCCAACCTGTTACCCGCCCCCAAAAAAGGAAGGCTCATCTTCTTCCTCCCGACGCCTGGGAGATCCAGGAAACCTCAATCACTCCTTGTTTCACCATATTTCAAACTTATCACTCTACACCATCATATACATAATGATTTCCAAATTTTTCAATATCTTCATTTTCAAATATTCTTAAAATAACTAACCTCCACATAATACCATAATATTCATTCAATGAAAAAAATCAAATCACTACATAATTTCAAAAATGGGGATTTAGAATAATAAACTACTCTTATTTTTCCCTAGATTTTGGGATGAATGATGGTCGTAGTGCGGTGAATCTTTCTTTTATCAGTTATCTGTAAAAAATGAGTTGACAAACCTTATGTTACCTCGGCATTTCGTGTAGGATACCAAACTACTTTCGGGTTTAAGATTAAAATGAATAGAGGTCATCTAAGGTGAAGAATTTGCCTTTGGATTGACGATGGTACGCCACCAAAAGTGAGCTCGTGCGGCTACTCCCCCTCTCCTTCCTTCCTTAGCCGATGGCTCCTAAGTCTCTTAAGGCTCTTGTTGCTAAAATTTTAAAAAATCCTTCTTACTTTTATAGCATTTCTAATTAAATCTGAACCGTCGAAATTTGAGAAATAGATCATAACTGTTAATTATACAACTTTAAATTTCTCAGTAACTTTTCAATTAAATCCCTGTGGTCTAATTTTTTTCTCAATTTATTAAAATTTTTCAATATTTTAAATTTATTTAATAGATTTTACCAATCCACTTCATCTATCATAAAACATCCATATACATTTTTTTTTGGGGTCATTACATCATTGATTATATGATGTCCATACTTGAGTGACGGACTTATATCTTGCAAAAAGGTTGGCATAAAAAGTAGTCCTGCAGCGACAAATAGTGCCAAAAAATTGGAGAATCCAATTTTGCCATATTGGAACCAAGAGAAAGTTTTTGGAATAGCTTGTATACAGTGGTTCTTTAGTTTCAGTGACTAATTATATAGATACTTTCTGTAACGCTCGCTATAATAAATTAATTTAATATGTACACCCTTAATTAATTAGATCTCTTAATTAAATTATTAATTTAATATAAAAATTCAAATTTTAATCATCAAGCAAACTTATATTAACAAATATATTATGTTATAAAAAAATTACTTTCATATTTTTTGGCTTTGAGGTATTTTATGTTCAATGCACATGATTGAAAATATTTGCCTAATCATTCAAAAAGAGAAAAACAAAAGAAAATGTTTATCCAATCCCTCAAATTATGGGTCAGATTTTCCTTATTTGGGCAGACCATTGGACTCATTAGCAAGTTCAATGCAAAGTTTGTAATGGTACCTAGAGTTTATAATAGTGGTAAAATTCGTATATACTAAATAATTAATATTAGATGGAATTAAATAGAACGAATTAGAATACAGTAGTTTAATTTAATTTTCAATTTGGAATTAAATATTCTGAAAAATCTTATCTGATTCCTTTCAGATTAAATGGAATGACATTTTAAGATATATGTATTCTTTGATTATTGTTTTGTTTTATTAATTCTGTAAATTACACATTAAATGAATAATTAATGTTTATAAAATTTATTATTTACTTTTTATTTTGATTAGATTTATTAATTATTTTTTAATTAAAAATACATGTAAGCAAAAAATGTAAAATTTATTTCGAACTGAACCAAATGAATTTCGATAGTCTTTGTGGTTTTTTTTCGTATTCATTTTGATTCAATCCAATTTTATATTAATAAACATCCAAGAAATATCATACATAACATATTGTTTGAGTATTAATTTTCGAATGATTTTTTTCTTTGTGAATTTTTATAATTTAACCAGATGTATTCCATAAAATTAAATTATTTAGCAATATATAACTTTGAAAATATTTTAATAAAACAGTATATGAAGGATATATCAATATATAACTTTGTAGATATATATTTATATTTACTTTACTAAAAGATCTATACTTTATACGCTTAAAATTATATTTATTATTAATAGTCCAGAAAAATGGACATATACATGACAAATTATAAACTACAGTTATGTATTATAACTCATTGCTTCCTTCCTATAATTCAATATGCATTAGTTCTATATTTCCTTTTTTTTTTTACGAGCTACAAGTTCATATCCCTGTAACTATTTCATTGACAAAGTGACATCTACCAGAAGATGGAGACAATCTATCCTGAAGTCTATTATTTTCAAACAACAATTTCATCTCACGTTAACCTGAATTTCGTGAGATAAAAAGTATTCTAACGCTTCTATGTTGTATCTCCTATTAACTTTATCGACACAAATTTGAAAGAATTCCTCATCAATTATATGATGTTCATACATGGGTGATGAACTTATATCTTGTGAAAGTGTTGGTATAAAAAGTAGCTTGGCGGCAACCAAAAGTGCTAGAAAAGTGATAGAACAATCCAATTTTGCCATATTGAGACTAAGAAAAAGTTTTTAGAATAGCTTGTATACAATAGTTCTTTAGTTTCGGAGATTAATTATATAGATTTTTTTAATGCTCTCTATACTAGATTAATTTAAAATGTACAACCCCCATTAATTACATCTCAATTAAATTATTAATTTATGATAAAAATAAAAATTTTAATTATCAATTAAACTAATATTGTCGTATATATTATGTTATAAAAAATTAATTTCACATTTACTAGCTTTGAGGTATTTGATGTTCAATCCAGAAGATTAAAAATATTAGCTCAATCTTTCTCAAAGAGAAAAACAAAATAAAATATTTCTCTAACCCCCCAAAATTACGGGGCAGATTTCCTTATTTGGGGAGACCATTGGACTCGTTAGCAAGTTCAGTGCAGAGTTTGTTATGTTACCTAGAATTTATAATAGTGGTAAAATTCGATATATACTTAAAAAATTAATATTAGATGGAATTAAATAGACCGAATTAAATTATAATAGTTTGATTTAATTTCTAATTTGGAATTAGGGTCCTAAAAATTTTTATTTGAATTCATCCATATAAATGGATTGAGATTTTAAGATATATACATATAGATTCTAATATTATTATTTTGTCTTGTTAATTCCATAAGTGGCCTAATAAATGAACAGTTATTGTTTATGAAATTTGTTATTTAGTTTAATCTTTATTAGATTTATTAATTATTTTTTAATCAAAAAACCATGTAATGAAAAAAATATACAATTTAATTTGAGCTTAACCGAATGAATTTAAATAGTCTTTGTTGTTCTCTTTTTTTTTGTCTATTTGGTCTGATTCAATCTTTTGTCATATTAATAAATACTCATGAAATATATTTTTTAATATATAACTTACTATTTGAATGTTAATTTTCAATTGATTTTTTTGTGAATTTATATAATTTAACTAAGTATTTGTAATGAAATTAAATTATTTTGCAATATAACTTTTCAAATATTTTGACAAAACAATATATGAAGGATATATCAATACATAATGTAACGGCCCCGAAATCTTGAAATAAATTATGTGTATTAAAAAGGTCAAATGCGGAAGCGGAATAAAAATTTGATTAACATCCCTTACACTAAAACCAAAAACGTGCTCAAAGTATAAAAGAACAAACTAACTAAAAGAGAAACTCGAAAATAAAAGCTATAAATATAACTACGGAGTCTTCAGGCGTCCCCTTCGCCGTATTCCTGCGGAACGGGCTCGGGAACAATGTCTTCCTGATCTGAAATGATTAAATAAGGAATGAGCTACACCAGTCCAGTAAAGACATCACACTATCTCACCGTCACGGAGGTAAAGGTGGGTAAAAAACACAAAAAAACCAATGGAGCATAATTTACAATAAACTCGTTTATTAACATAAAAACCTTTACTATCCACTTACCTCGGTGAAATTCATAAAACAATATACGAAAGCAGTAACATTATCATTATCATGAAATCATATGAGCTGTATAACATAATACTTATCACACCTTTTGTAATTCAATCATTACACAACATATTTTTCCTTATTTACCAGCCTACTAGTTTCCATGGGGATCCATAGGGGTCCCGCTACCCGTGAACCCTTAACACTTGTAATCAGATTCTAGGGCCGTCCCCATACCCCATCCGGTATGGACGCCAAAACTATAAACCTCCCGTCCGGTATGAGGGTGAAACGGGCCGTCCCCATACCCCGTCTGGTATGGGCGCCAAAACACATAAGGTCTCCATACCCCGTCCGGTATGAGAGACCACAATCCCGGTAGGGTTCCCTACGGACCCGGTCCGTCCACCATCTCCCAGGATATCTAGTCAGGCTGACCACAGTATACAATTATCAATTTACATAACCTCTCATTCTCCTTTTCCTCAGTCAGCATCATCAATTCACACACAAACAAGCAAACCAGTAATTTATGCCAAACAAGACAACATACAACATCGGGTTCTCAGTCATTCAACCTATAATCAATAAAATAATGATATATGCACACGAAACTACGAAATGAAAACATCAGACCTCATACTGCATTTAAAGCCGTAAAATAGGCCAAACAACATCTAACAGACAAACATACCAGACTCGGGCTCCATTAGCGACCTTAAACAATTTGACACATTTGTTGATTCATGAAATACCGTTTTATCATTTATTGAACTTTAATACCATGATAGGAAATAGGGTCAGGGGTCCTTACTTGTTTCGGGGTCCGAATACGACTCTACAGTGCGCCTGCAGGCTGTCCCTAATTTCCCTGAATTTTTTCCGGAGAACTGGAACGTACTACTGGTACCTGCACGTGTCCCAAAAAATCCCAAATTAGACCCAGGGCCCTTTTCGGCCAATATCGCAATTCCGGCACGGCTGCTCCGCCGTGCTCTGGCGACGGCGCCGCCGCTTGCGGCGGCGATTCGCCTCGGGTTGGCCGTTTTCGGCCGAATTCGGTCACACTTGCATCGGTCCCTGTGATAAAACAACCCTAGGGCCCTCGGGGGGCCAAAAAATTACGAAAAACCGAAGCTTACCGGCGGCGGTGCTCTCGGGTGCGGCGGCTCTCCAGCGAGGTTCGTGTTTTGGTGATTTAGCTCCGATCAATCTGTAGAGAAAAGAATGGTGATCACGGTGATATAAAAATTGTATCAAACAGAGGCCAGGAAGGGCCTCATCGGAGGCAAAAATTGAGGAGGGGCGCGCCGCCGCCGCTGGGTTTCGGCCGTGTTTTCTGGCCGTTTGGCTGGGATTTTGGCTCCGATTTGGCCACAGGGAAACTCAGCATTGAAAAACGAGCTGGGGGTATGAAATTTACCTCGATCGGCGGTCAGAAAACTCCCCGGTGCGGCGGCGGGTGGCGGCGGCCGGCTCCTCCGGCGTCTGGTTCGTCTTCTCCGGCAAGGGCAAGCGGCTAGGGTTTTTGTGGTCAGGTGTGGGGGTTCTATTTATACCCTTTTGCCTTTTGATCACAGCCGTCCATTTTGATTAAATCTGAGCCGTCCGTGCGCGTGCATCTGGGCCATCCGTGCGCGCGGGACGCATCTGGGCTGTCCGATCGCGCGCACGCGGATCGCCCACGTGGCCCGTTCCCGGGTCGACGTGGTCTTGCCACGCGGCAGGTCCTGGTTGGCCAGGGCTGCTGACTGGGCCGCTGACGTGGCGTTGACGGGGCACAATTTTTCTAAATTACGTTTTGACCCCCGGTTTCCGATTTTCTTTTCAAAAATACCTCCAGAATCCTAATTTTCACCCCTTTTTTTCAAAATCAATTTTAATTAAATCCAAATAATATTTTTACCCAATTTTATAATTATTGTTATTTTTATTTTAATTAAATTAAATTAAAATAAACTAAATAAAATAAAATAAATAAAAATAAAATTAATAATAATAATAATAAAATATTAAAATTATTGGGCGTTACATGTACAACCCCCATTAATTACATCTGTCAATTAAATTATTAATTTATGATAAAAATAAAAAATTTAATTATCAATTAAACTAATATTGTCGTATATATTATGTTATAAAAAATTAATTTCACATTTACTAGCTTTGAGGTATTTTATGTTCAATCTTGAAGATTGAAAATATTAGCTCAATCTTTCTCAAAGAGGAAAACAAAAGAAAATATTTCTCTAACCCCCCAAAATTACGGGGCAGATTTCCTTATTTGGGGAGACCATTGGACTCGTTAACAAGTTCAGTGCAGAGTTTGTTATGTTACCTAGAATTTATAGTAGTGGTAAAATTCGGTATATACTTAAAAAATTAATATTAGATGGAATTAAATAGACCGAATTAAATTATAATAGTTTGATTTAATTTCCAATTTGGAATTAGGGTCCTAAAAATTTTTATTTGAATCCATCCATATAAATGGATTGAGATTTTAAGATATATACATATATATTCTAATATTATTATTTTGTCTTGTTAATTCCATAAGTGGCCTAATAAATGAATAGTTATTGTTTATGAAATTTGTTATTTAGTTTAATCTTTATTAGATTTATTAATTATTTTTTAATCAAAAAATCATGTAACGAAAAAAAATATACAATTTAATTTGAGCTTAACCGAATGAATTTAAATAGTCTTTGTTGTTCTTTTTTTTTTTTTTGTCTTTTTGGTTTGATTCAATCTTTTTTCATATTAATAAACACTCATGAAATATCTTTTTTTCAATCTTTTTTAATATATAACTTACTATTTGAATGTTAAGTTTCAATTGATTTTTTTGTGAATTTATATAATTTAACTAGGTATTTGTAATGAAATTAAACAAAACAATATATGAAGGATATATCAATACATAACTTTCTAGATATATATATATACCTTGCTAAAAGCTCGATACTTTATACGCTTCAAATTAAAATTATTGTTAATAATCCAAAAAATTGGACATATACATGAAAAATTATAAACTATAATTATGTATTATAACTTATTTATCAAGAGAGATTGGAACATGTGCTTCCTTCCCATAATTCAATATGCAATAGTTCCATGTTTCCTTGCTTTTTATGTGAGCTACAAGTTCATATGCTTCCAACTCTTTCCTTGACAAAACGATATCTACCACAACATGGTGACAATTTATCCCAGAATCTATTATTTTCAAACAACAATTTCGACTCACATTAACCTTATTTTTCTAAGAAAAAAAAGAGTCTAACACTTCAATGCTGCATCTCCCATTAACTTTATGGACACAAGTTTGATAGAATTCCTCGTTGATTATATGATGTCCATATTTGGGTGACGGACTTATATCTTGTATAAAGGTTGGTATAAAAAGTAGTCCTGCGGCGACAAAAAGTGCCAGAAAATTGAAGGAACAATCCAATTTTACCATATTGGGACCAAGAGAAAGTTTGTGGAATAACTTATGTACAGTGGTTCTTTAGTTTCAGCGATTAATTATATAGATACTTTTCTGTAGCACTCGCTATAATAGATTAATTTAATATGTACACCCTTCATTAATTACATCTCTTAATGAAATTATTAATTTAATATAGAAATTCAAATTTTAATCATTAAACAAACTAATATTGTCTTATATATTATGTTATAAAAAATTAATTTCATATTTATTGGCTTTGAGGTATTTTATGTTCAATCTAGAAGATTGAAAATATTTGCCCAATCTTTCTCAAAGAGAAAAACAAAAGAAAATATTTCTCTAACCCCCAAAAATACAGGGTAGATTTCCTTATTTGGGGAGACCATTGGACTCGTTAGCAAGTTCAGTGCAAAGTTTGTTATGTTACCTAGAATTTATAGTAGTAGTAAAATTCGGTATATACTAAAAAAATTAATGTAACACCCATTAATTTTATCATTTTTATTATTATTATTATTATTAATTTTTAATTTATTTTATTTAGTTTATTTTGTAATTATTGAATTTTAATTGATTTATTTAATTTAATTTAATTTAATTTAATAATAATAATAATAATGATAAAATTGGGTAAAAATATTATTTGGATTTAATTGAAATTGATTTTGGGAAAAAGGGGTGAAAATTTGGATTCTGGGGGTATTTTTGAAAAGAAAATCGGAAACCGGGGGTCAAAATATAATTTAAAAAAATTGTGCCCCGTCAGCGCCACGTCAGCAGCCACGTCAGTGGCCCAGTCAGCAGCCCTGGCCAACCAAGACCTGCCGCGTGGCAAGGCCACGCCGACCCGGGAACGGGCTACGTGGGCGATTCGCGTGCGCGCGATCGGACAGCCCAGATGCGTCCCCGCGCGCACGGACGGCCCAGATCAAGCGTGCGCACGGACGGCCCAGATGCACGCGCACGGACGGCCCAGATTCAATCAAGTACAGACGGCCCAGATTTAATCCAAATTAAATCGCGATCGAACGGCCCAGATTAAATCAAGATGGACGGCTGTGATTAAAAGGCAAAGGGTATAAATAAACCCCCACACCTGACCACAAAAGCCCTAGCTGCCAGCCCTCGCCGGAGAAGACGAACCAGACGTCGGAGGAGTCGGCCGCTGCCACCCGCCGCCACACCGGGGAGTTTTTCGACCACCGATCGAGGTAAATTTCATACCCCCAGCTCGTTTTTCAATGCTGAGTCCTCCTGTAGCCAAATCGGAGCCAAACTCCTGGCCAAATAGCCGGAAAACACAGCCGAAGCTCAGCGGCGCCGCCGCGCCCCTCCTCGATTTTTGCCTCCGATGAGGCCCTTCCCGGCCTCCGTTTGATACAATTTTTATATCACCGTGATCACCATTCTTTTCTCTACAAGTTGATCGGAGCCAAATCACCAAAACACGAACCTCGTCGGAGAGCCGCCGCACCCGAGAGCACGGCCGCTGGTAAGCTTCGATTTTTCGTAATTTTTTGGCCCCCCGAGGGCCCTAGGGTTGTTTTATCGTAGGGACCGATGTAAGTGTGGCCGAATTCGACCGAAAACGGCCAACCCGAGGCGAATCGCCACCGCAAGCGACGGCACCGTCGCCGAAGCACGGCGGAGCCGCCATGCTGGAATTGCAATATTGGCCGAAAGGGGCCCCAGGTCTAATTTGGGATTTTTTGGGACACGTGCAGGTACCAGTAGTGCGTTTCAGTTCTCCAGGAAAAATTCAGGGAAAATTAGGGACAGCCTGTAGGCGCACTGTAGAGCCGTATTCAGACCCCGAAAACAAGTAAGGATTCCTCACCCTATTTCCTATCACGGTATTAAAGTGCAATAAATGATAAAATGGTATTTCATGAATCAATAGCTATGTGAAATTGTTTAAGGTTGCTAATGGAGCCCGAGTCTAGTGTATTTGTCGGTCAGTTGTTGTTTGTTCTATTTTACAGTTTTAAATGCAGTATGATGTCTGATGTTTTTATTTCATGGTTTCGTGTGCATGTATCACTGTTTCATTGATTATGGACTGAATGACAGAGAACCCGATGTTGTGTGTTGTCTTGTTGGCGTGAACTACCGGTTTGCATGTTTGTGTGTGACTTGATGATGGTGACTAAAGAAAAAGGGATAAAAAGTTATGTGAATTGGCAAACGAATAATGTGGACAGCCTGACTAGGTATCCTAGGAGATGGTGGACGGACCGGGTCCGTAGGGAACCCTACCGGGAACGTGGTCTCTCATACCGGACGGGGTATGGAGACCTTATGTGTTTTGGCACCCATACCGGACTGGGTATGGGGACAGCCCTGGAATCAGGTTATAAATGTTAAGGGTTCACGGGTAGCGGGACCCCTATGGATCCCTATGGATATTAGTAGGCTGGTAAAGAGGAATTATGCTATTTAAAGATTGAAATACAAACACGTGATAAATGTTGTATAATAAAGTCTATGTGATAACGTGATGATGATAATGTGTTGCTTGTGTAGTGTTTTATGGATATCACCAGGTAAATGGAAAGTAAACGTTTTTATGAATAAATGGGTTTATTACAAATTATGCTCCATTGGTCGTTTTTGTTTTCTACCCACCCTTACTTCTGTGGCAGAGAGGTAGAGTGATGTCTTTACTGGGCTAGTGTAGCTCACTCCTTACTTAACCATTTCAGATCAGGAAGACGTGGTTCCCGAGCCCGTTCCACAGGAAGACGGCGAAGGGGACGCCTGAAGACTCTGTAGTTATATTTATAGCTTTTATTTTTGAGTTTCTCTTTTAGTTAGTTTGTTTTTTATACTTTGAGCACGTTTTTGGTTTTAGTGTAAGGGATGTTAATCAAAATTTTTATTACGCTTCCGCATTTGATCTTTTTAATACACATATTTCATTTTAAAATTCTGGGGCCGTTACAGTTGGTATCAGAGCCGCATTTCCTCGGACCCATCCCTTACACAATAGTGCCTTAGAGAAATACTCACCGATAGATCGTTACTCAACCATTTCTTGTGAATGCAGGTACACGAAAATGAGGAGAGGAAGGCCCCCACTAAACCGAGTAACCCAAGATAATTTGCTTCGGGAGGATTTAGACAGACTATTTGAGATGGTGGAAGCTCTCGTAGCTACCCAGCAAAGGCGAGAGGAGAGAAGGGACTTACCCGGACCTCCTCCGCTATCGCAGGTTGAGCCCCGGCTACAGCAGGCTGATCCCGAGCCACCCCGGCAGGAGCCTGCTCCTCCACAGTACCACCCGGCACCACAGCCGTGGTACGACCCGGTACCACAGCCACGGTACCACCAGGCACCGCCACAACACATTCCAGTACCCCCACCACATCATCAGGTTCCACCACCGAGCCCCCCAGTTCACCCTCAGCCGGCTCCAGTCCCTCTACCTCGGGACCCCGCTCCTTCCTTGATCGACCCCGGCTTCATAGAGAGGTACAGAAGACTGAACCCTTCTACTTTTGCAAGGGGGATCCTCTTTTGAAGAGGCCCAATACTGGCTGGCAGAGACTGAGAGAGCTTTCGAGACCTTGGGAGTAGTTCCTGAGCAGAGGGCTGCCATTGCCTCCTACATGCTGGTAGGGGAAGCAGTACGCTGGTGGGAGCTCAAGCGGACCACCCTGCCTACACCAGCTACTTGGGAGCAGTTCTTAGCGGCCTTCCAGGCGGAGTATCTCCCTAAACACATCTGACACCTAAAGGAAATGGAGTTTGCTCAATTGGTCCAGGGAAACATGACGGTGTCGGAGTATGCCCGTAAGTTCCTGGAGTTGGGCCAATATGCCCCGGAGACATTGATGGATGAGGGCCGAAAGGCCAGGAAATTCCAGTGGGGTCTCCGCCCGGAGATCAGACAGCACTTACTGGTAATGGAGCTCGAGACATATTCAGCGGTCCTAGCAAAGGCGCAGATCATAGAAAGGAGTTTCGACACCCACCCTCAGCTAGTGGGGAGTTCCCGACCCTCAACCCCACTCCGCAGGCCAGCACCTACCGTGCCTGTCCAACCCAGTAAGAGGCCCAGACTCGCCATCCAGGCCCCTCCTCAGGCTACGGGGGCAGCACGTGGGAAGATCTGCCAGCACTGCGGCAGGGATCACGGGGACCAACCCTGCTACCGCCTCAGCAACACCTGTCGCATATGCGGCAGTGCCCAGCACTATGCAAGGGAATGCCCGAGGAACCAGAATCAAAGAAGGCCTCCAATCCAGGGCAGAGTTTACAACCTTACCCAGAAGGATGCCGACGCAGACCCGAACGTGGTACATGGTATGTATACTATATCTGGCCACATTACTCATGTTTTGTTTGACACTGGTGCATCACATTCTTTTGTTTCACATGTTTTTGCTTCCAAAATTTGTGTATCACCTGATAGACTTGATTCATTGTTGTTTGTATCTACCGCTGGGGGGGAGACATTGCTAGGAGAGGTTATCTACAGGGCATGTGCCGTGGAGATAACAGATAGGAAACTGAGGGTAGACCTAATAGGGTTAGACACGGGGGATTTTGATGTAATCCTAGGAATGGATTGGTTAGCGGTGTATCACGCCACCATAGACTGCTTTAACAAAAATGTTGTATTTAATCCTCCCAACGAGGAGCCATTTACAAGTTAATAAAATCATTCAGTACTGATCTTCCCTGATGGCAAGTTTTCTTAATTCCCAGTACCTTAATCTTGTATTTTCTCTAACTAGGTAAGCCCAAGAAGGAAGTTTGTATCCAAGAGATTCCAGTAGTCCGAGACTTTCCAGACGTATTTCCGGATGAACTGCCCAGTCTACCAGTGGACAGAGAGGTCGAGTTCACCATAGACTTACAGCCAGGTACCCAGCCCATCTGGGTTGCTCATTACCGAATGAGCCGCATTGAGATGGAAGAACTAAGAAAACAGATCACTAAGTTACAAGACAGTGGTTTCATTAGACACAGCGTTTCTCCTTGGGGTGTCGGAGTTACTTTTGCAAGGAAGGGAGATGGAACGTTGAGACTGTGCATTGATTACAGAGGGATAAACAAGGTAACAATTAAGAACAAATATCCTCTTCCCCGGATTGATGACCTTTTCGATCAGTTGTAGGGTGCACAGGTCTTTTCTAAAATAGATCTACAATCAGGTTACCATCAGGTAAAGATAAGAACAGAAGACATCCCCAAGACGGCCTTCCGAACCAGGTACAGACACTATGAGTTCCTGGTCATGCCATTCGGGCTAACCAATGCCCCGGCAATCTTTATGGATCTGATGAACAGAGTTTTCAGAGAGTTCTTGGATCAGTTTGTCATCATGTTCATCGATGATATCTTATTCTACTCAAAAAGCAGAGAAGAGCATGCTCACCATCTGGCCCAAGTTTTGCAGGTCCTTAGAAACAAGAGGCTATATGCGAAGTTGAGTAAGTGTGGATTCTGGCTTGAGCAGACTGCCTTCCTAGGACACATCATATCGAAGGAAGGGATATCAGTGAATCCTGAAAAGGTTGAAGCGGTACTTGGTTGGGAGAAACTGACATCAGTTAAGGAAATCCGTAGCTTCTTGGGAATGGCAGGTTATTACTGCAGGTTCGTTGAAGGATTCTCCAGTCTAGCAGCTCCTCTAACCCGACTCACAAAGAAGAATGCCAAGTTCGAGTGGAATGAAGACTGCGAAAGAAGTTTTTCAGAATTAAAGAAGTGGCTGACCACTGCACCCGTACTAGCCTTACCGAGTGGATCGGGAGGATATACAGTTTATAGTGATGCCTCATATCTGGGCCTGGGTTGTGTCCTAATGCAGCATGAAAAGGTTATAGCATACGGGTTCAGACAGTTAAAGAATCATGAGAAGAACTATCCCACCCATGACTTGGAACTTGCCGCAATCATTCATGCCTTGAAAACCTGGCACCATTATTTGTATGGAGAGACCTTTCAGATCTATACCGATCACAAGAGTTTGAAACACATATTCACTCAGAAGGATCTCAACTGCGTCAGAGAAGGTGGATGGAACTCCTTAAGGACTATGATTGTGACATCTTATACCATCCGGGTAAGGGCAACGTGGTAGCAGATGCCCTCAGCAGGAAAAGTGCAGGTATCTTAGCCTATTTGATGGTTTCAGAATGCAGACCAATTGGGGCCACACAACAGGTTCGACTTCATGATCTGAAGAGAGTCACATGTTTGAGCCACCTGACAGTCCAGCCCGAGTTAATTCAGAGGATAAGGGAAGCCCAGACAGTTGACCCCGCCTTGGTAGCCCGCAAGAAGGATGCAAAACAGGGAGGGAGCTCAGAATTCCGAATATCTGCTGATGGACTACTTCGTTTCCAAGACAGGGTGTGTGTCCCAGATGACAGTGAGTTAAAAAGGGACATCATGACAGAGTCCCATGGCTCGAAGTTTGTCATGCATCCAGGAAGCACCAAAATGTACCAAAGCATACGACCCCGGTTTTGGTGGCATGGGATGAAGAAAGACATAGCCGACTTTGTATCTAAATGTTTGGTATGTCAACAAGTCAAGGCAGAGCATCAGCGCCCAGGTGGGTTACTTCAGCCTTTACCGATCCTGGAATGGAAGTGGGAACATATCACCATGGACTTCGTATCGGGGCTACCTAAGGCGCGTTCAGGACACGATGCCATATGGGTAATCGTTGACCGACTTACCAAGTCTTTCCACTTCCTAGCCATCAGGATGACCGATTCATTGGACAAGTTGGCAAGGATGTATATCCAGGAGATAGTCAGATTGCATGGGGTTCCAATAACAGTAGTATCCGACAGGGATCCCAGGTTCACCTCTCGGTTTTGGAGTAGCTTCCAGCAAGCTATGGGAACAAAGCTGTCTCTTAGTACTGCCTTCCACCCCCAGACTGATGGACAATCAGAGAGGACAATTCGTACGCTTGAGGATATGCTCCGAGCTTGTATCCTTGACTTCGGGGGCCATTGGGACGACCATCTACCCCTGATAGAGTTTGCCTACAACAACAGCTACCAAGCAAGTATCGGCATGACTCCATATGAGGCGCTATATTGGCGCCCGTGCAGGTCAACGATTTGTTGGGAGGAAGTGGGCGATAGAAGATTGTTCAGCCCGAAGTTGGTAGAGGAGACCACGTCCAAGATAGTTAAAATCAAGAAGAACATTCAGACAGCTCAGAGTAGGCAGAAGAGTTATGCAGTTATCCGGAGGAGAGACCTAGCGTTTGAGAAAGGTGACCGTGTGTTTCTTAAGGTCACTCCTTTCAAGGGAATTAGTAGGTTCGGCAGGAGGGAAAAATTAAACCCCCGATATATTGGATCCTTTGAAATCTTAGACAAGATTGGTACCGCTGCCTACAGACTAGCACTGCCTCCCGAGCTCTTCCGAGTTCACAACGTGTTTCACGTATCTATGCTACGTAAGTACAACCCGGACCCTTCTCATGTCTTGGCTCATGAACCGCTTCCACTCCAAGAGGACTTGTCTTATGAAGAAGTACCGGTCGGTATCACGGACCGAGAGAGCAGAATACTCCGCAACCGGGAAATATCATTTGTAAAGGTCGTGTGGCAGAACCACACACCCAGGGAGGCTACTTGGGAACTAGAATCAGAATTTAGAGCCCGATATCCCCATTTGTTCGACCAAGAGTAAGAGGCAAATTTGGGGGACCAAATTTCTTTAAGGGGGGGAGAGTTGTAACACCCATTAATTTTATCATTTTTATAATTATTATTATTAATTTTTAATTTATTTTATTTAGTTTATTTTATAATTTTTGAATTTTAATTGATTTATTTAATTTAATTTAATTTAATTTAATATAATAAAAATAATAATAATAATAATGATAAAATTGGGTAAAAATATTATTTGGATTTAATTGAAATTGATTTTGGGAAAAAGGGGTGAAAATTTAGATTCTGGGGGTATTTTTGAAAAGAAAATCGGAAACTGGGGGTCAAAAAGTAATTTAAAAAAATTGTGCCCCGTCAGCGCCACATCAGCAGCCCTGGCCAACCAGGACCTGCTGCGTGGCAAGGCCACGCCGACCCGGGAACGGGCCACGTGGGCGGTCCGCGTGCGCGCGATCGAACGGCCCAGATGCGTTCCCGCGCGCATGGACGGCCTGGATCAAGCGTGCGCACGGACGGCCCAGATGCACGCGCACAGACGGTCCAGATTTAATCGCAATGGACGGCCCAGATTTAATCCAAATTAAATCGCGATCGAACGGCCCAGATTAAATCAAGATGGACGGCTGTGATTAAAAGGCAAAGGGTATAAATAAACCCCCCACACCTGACCACAAAAACCCTAGCCGCCAGCCCTCGCCGGAGAAGACTAACTAGACGCCGGAGGAGCCGGCCGCCGCCACCCGCCACCGCACTGGAGAGTTTTCTGACCGTTGATCGAGGTAAATTTCATACCCCCAGCTCGTTTTTCAATGCTGAGTTCCCCTGTGGCCAAATCAGAGCCAAACTCCTGGCCAAACGGTCGAAAAACACAACTGAAACCCAACGGCGCCGCCGCGCCCCTCCTCGGTTTTTGCCTCCAATGAGGCCCTTCCTGGCCTCCGTTTGATACAATTTTTATATCACCGTGATCACCATTCTTTTCTCTACAGGTTGATCGGAGCCAAATCACCAAAACACGAACCACGCCGGAGAGCCGCCGCACCCGAGAGCACCGCCGGCGGTAAGCTTCGGTTTTTCATAATTTTTTGACCCCCCGAGGGCCCTAGGGTTGTTTTATCGCAGGGACCGATGCAAGTGTGGCCGAATTCGGCCGGAAACGGCTGAAAATGGCCAACCCGAGGCGAATCGCTACTGCAAGCGGCGGCGGCGTCGCCGGAGCACGGCGGAGCCGCCGTGTCGGAATTGCGATATTGGCCGAAAGGGGCCCTGGGTCTAATTTGGGATTTTTTGGGACACGTGCAGGTACCAGTAGTGCGTTTCAGTTCCCCAAAAAAATTCAGGGAAAATTAGGGACAGCCTGTAGGCGCACTGTAGAGCCGTATTCAGACCCCGAAAATAAGTAAGGACCCCTCACCCTATTTCCTATCACGGTATTAAAGTTCAATAAATGCTAAAACGGTATTTCATGAATCAATAGATGTGTGAGATTGTTTAAGGTCGCTAATGGAGCCCGAGTCTGGTGTGTTTGTCGGTCAGTTGTTGTTTGGCCTATTTTACTGTTTTAAATGCAGTATGAGGTCTGATGTTTTTATTTCATAGTTTTGTGTGCATATATCACTGTTTTATTGATTATGGATTGAATGACTGAGAACCCGATGTTGTATGTTGTCTTGTTTGGCATGAATTACTGGTTTACTTGTTTGTGTGTGATTTGATGATGCTAACTGAGGAAAAGGGGAATGAAAGGTTATGTAAATTGATAATTGTATAATGTGATCAGCCTGACTAGATATCCTGGGAGATGGTGGACGGACCGGGTCCGTAGGGAACCCTACCAGGATTATGGCCTCTCATACAGGACGAGGTATGGAGACCTTATGTGTTTTGGCGCCCATACCGGACGGGGTATGGGGACGGCCCGTTTCACCCTCATACCGGACGGGGTATGGGGACGGCTCTAGAATCTGATTACAAGTGTTAAGGGTTCACGGGTAGCGGAACCCCTATGGATCCCCATGGATACTAGTAGGCTGGTAAATGAGGAAAAATATGTTGTGTAATGATTGAAATGCAAAAGGCGTGATAAGTATTATGTTATACAGTTCATATGATTTCATGATGATGATAATGTTATTGTTTTCGTATGTTGTTTTATGAACTTCACCGAGGTAAGTGGATAGTAAAGGATTTTATTATTGATAAAAGAATTTGTTGTAAATTATGCTCAATTGGTCTTTTTATATTTTCTACCCACCTTTACCTCCGTGACAGTGAGATAGTGTGATATCTTTACTGGACTGGTGTAGCTCATTCCTTATTTAATCATTTCAGATCAGGAAGACATTGTTCCCGAGCCCGTTCCGCAGGAAGACGGCGAAGGGGATGCCTGAAGACTCCGTAGTTATATTTATAGCTTTTATTTTTGAGTTTCTCTTTTAGTTAGTTTGTTCTTTTATACTTTGAGCACGTTTTTGGTTTTAGTGTAAGGGATGTTAATCAAAATTTTTATTACGCTTCCGTATTTGACCTTTTTAATACACATATTTCATTTTAAAATTCCGGGGCCATTACATACTTATTCACTTAATATGTAATATACGGAATTAACAAAACAAAACAATAATCTAAGAATATACGTATCTTAAAATCTCAGTCCGTTTTGTCTGGAAGGAATCAATAAAAATTTTTAGGACCTCCAATTACAAATTGAAAAATAAATCAAACTACTATATTCTTATTGATCTATTTAACTCAATCTAATAATAACATTTTAGTACATACTGAATTTTAGCACTATTGTAAATTGTAGGTCCCATAACAAACTTCGCACTTAACTTGCTGACGAGTCCAATCAGCCTGCCCAAATAAGGAAAACCTGCCTCGTAGTTTGAGGCATTGGAGAAATATGTTCTTTTGTTTTTCTCGTTGAGAAAGGTTGGACAAATATTTTAATCTCGTGGATCGAACGTAAAATACCTCAAAGACAATAAATATGAAATTAATTTTTTATAAGGTAATATGTATGTCAATATTAGTTTAACTATTAAAATTTGAATTTCTATCTTAAATTAATAACTTAATTAATGGATGTAATTAACGGAGGAGGGTGTAGATGTTAAATTAATATGTTATAGTGACCGTTATAAAAAAAACATCTATATAATTCATCTCTAAAATTGAAGAACCATTGTACACAAGCTATTTTGAAAACTTTCCCTTGCTCCCAGTATGGCGAAATTGGATTGTTCCATCACTTTTCTGGCACTATTTGTCGCCGCAGGACTACTTTTTGTACCGGCACTTTCAGAGGATATAGCCCCGTCACCCAAGTCCGAGCATCATATAGTCGATGAGGAATTCTTTCAAACTTGCGTCCAGAAAGTTAACGGGAGATGCAGCATTGAAGTGCTGGGATACCTTTTAGCTCTCAAAAATCAGCTCAACGTGAGTCGAGATTGTTGTTTGAAAATAATAGAGTCCGGGATAGATTGTCACCATATTTTGGTGGATGTCGTTTTGTCAATGAGACAGTTAGAGGCATATGAGCATGTAGCCCACAGCAAAAGCAAGGAAGTATGGAACTATTGCATAACGAATTACGGGAAGGAAGCCCATGCTCCGATCTCTCTTGACAAATGAGTTATAATACATTAATTGTAGTTTATAATTTCTCCTGTATTTGTCCATTTTTCTGGACTATTAATAATGATTTTAATTTCAAGCATATAAAGTATAGAGCTTTAAGCAAGGTATATATGTATCTACAAAGTTGCACATTGATATATCCTTGATATATTGTTTTATCAGAATATTTGAAAAGTTATATGTCGCAAAATAATTTAATTTTGTCAAATGGACAGGGTTAAAATTTTTTTTTTATGAATTCATGGAGAAAATATCATTAGAAAATTAACACTCAAACAGTAAGTTATGTATGGCATTTCATGGGTGTTTGTTGATATTAAAAAGGAGACAATCAGTCCGAATAGGGCCAGAAAAAAAAAATAAAAAACACTAACGCTATCTAAATTTATTCGGTTCAGCTCAAATTAAATTGTATATTTTTTTTTCCTCAGATGATGTTTTTAATTAAAATAAATAAATAAACCTAATAAGAACAAAACTAAATAATAAATTTCGTAAACCATATTTATTCACTTAATATGTAATATACGGAATTAACAAAACAAAACAATAATCTAAGAATATACGTATCTTAAAATTTCAGTCCGTTTTGTCTGGAAGGAATCAATAAAAATTTTTAGGAACTCCAATTACAAATTGAAAAATAAATCAAACTACTATATTCTTATTGATCTATTTAACTCAATCTAATAATAACATTTTAGTACATACTGAATTTTAGCACTACTGTAAATTTTAGGTCCCATAACAAACTTCGCACTTAACTTGCTGACGAGTCCAATCAGCCTGCCCAAATAAGGAAAACCTGCCTCGTAGTTTGAGGCATTGGAGAAATATGTTCTTTTGTTTTTCTCTTTGAGAAAGGTTGGACAAATATTTTAATCTCGTGGATCGAACGTAAAATACCTCAAGGCCAATAAATATGAAATTAATTTTTTATAAGGTAATATGTATGTCAATATTAGTTCGTTTAACTATTAAAATTTGAATTTCTATCTTAAATTAATAACTTAATTAATGGATGTAATTAACGGAGGAGGGTGTAGATGTTAAATTAATATGTTATAGTGACCGTTATAAAAAAAACATCTATATAATTCATCTCTAAAATTGAAGAACCATTGTACACAAGCTATTTTGAAAACTTTCCCTTGCTCCCAGTATGGCGAAATTGGATTGTTCCATCACTTTTCTGGCACTATTTTTCGCCGCAGGACTGCTTTTTGTACCGGCACTTTCAGAGGATATAGCCCCGTCACCCAAGTCCGAGCATCATATAGTCGATGAGGAATTCTTTCAAACTTGCGTCCAGAAAGTTAACGGGAGATGCAGCATTGAAGTGCTGGGATACCTTTTAGCTCCCAAAAATCAGCTCAACGTGAGTCGAGATTGTTGTTTGAAAATAATAGAGTCCGGGATAGATTGTCACCATATTTTGGTGGATGTCGTTTTGTCAATGAGACAGTTAGAGGCATATGAACCTGTAGCCCACAGCAAAAGCAAGGAAGTATGGAACTATTGCATAACGAATTACGGGAAGGAAGCCCATGCTCCGATCTCTCTTGACAAATGAGTTATAATACATTAATTGTAGTTTATAATTTCTCCTGTATTTGTCCATTTTTCTGGACTATTAATAATGATTTTAATTTCAAGCATACAAAGTATAGAGCTTTAAGCAAGGTATATATGTATCTACAAAGTTGCACATTGATATATCCTTGATATATTGTTTTATCAGAATATTTGAAAAGTTATATGTCGCAAAATAATTTAATTTTATCAAATGGACAGGGTTAAAATTTTTTTTTATGAATTCATGGAGAAAATATCATTAGAAAATTAACACTCAAACAGTAAGTTATGTATGGCATTTCATGGGTGTTTGTTAATATTAAAAAGGAGACAATGAGTCTAAATAGGGCCAGAAAAAAAAAATAAAAAACGCTAACGCTATCTAAATTTATTGGGTTCAGCTCAAATTAAATTGTATTTTTTTTCCTCACATGATGTTTTTAATTAAAATAAATAAATAAACCTAATAAGAACAAAACTAAATAATAAATTTCGTAAACCATACTTATTCACTTAATATGTAATATACGGAATTGACAAAACAAAACAATAATCTAATAATATACGTATCTTAAAATCTCAGTCCGTTTTGTTTGGAAGGAATCAATAAAAATTTTTAGGACCTCCAATTACAAATTAAAAAATAAATCAAACTACTATATTCTTATTGATCTATTTAACTCAATCTAATAATAACATTTTAGTACATACTGAATTTTAGCATTATTGTAAATTCTAGGTCCCATAACAAACTTCGCACTTAACTTGCTGACGAGTCCAATCAGCCTGCCCAAATAAGGAAAATCTGCCTCGTAGTTTGAGGCATTGGAGAAATATGTTCTTTTTTTTTTCTCTTTGAGAAAGGTTGGACAAATATTTTAATCTCGTGGATCGAACGTAAAATACCTCAAAGCCAATAAATATGAAATCAATTTTTTATAAGGTAATATGTATGTCAATATTAGTTCGTTTAACTATTAAAATTTGAATTTCTATCTTAAATTAATAACTTAATTAATGGATGTAATTAACGGAGGAGGGTGTAGATGTTAAATTAATATGTTATAGTGACCGTTATAAAAAAAACATCTATATAATTCATCTCTAAAATTGAAGAACCATTGTACACAAGCTATTTTGAAAACTTTCCCTTGCTCCCAATATGGCGAAATTGGATTGTTCCATCACTTTTCTGGCACTATTTTTCGCCGCAGGACTGCTTTTTGTACCGGCACTTTCAGAGGATATAGCTCTGTCACCCAAGTCCGAGCATTGAAGTGTTGGGATTTACAGCATTAAAGTGTTGAGATATCTTTCTCACAAGAAGGAGAGTCAATTAAATAATTAATGAGAATATCCCAATTCGAGAAAAAATTATTTTGAAGAAGGGGGTTGATGCGAGAAAAGAATGGGGTGCAACTCACACTAAGATCTTATGATAAAGATGATTATAACAAAATGGTCAAAAAAGACTTTCCAATCATAAACTCTCAAGTATTTCACATGAGAGAGTCATTACTCTTGTTGGGAGAGTCATAACTTGATACTCATCTCTTTTAAGACACAATAGTCATATAGATAATAAAAGTTCTAAAGATTTTTTATACATAATCATTCATTCTTCCGCAATCAAACATAACTCTCCTCATGAATAGCTTTCAACTTCAAGTAAATCTCATAAGAATTCAAAAATACTTATCCTACAAATTAAGACGAGATTCTAAGAGATTTACTTCATCAAAACTTATATTCTTTATCAATTTAGAGTTCTTGTCACAACAAGAGAAGAAAAATCCTTTCAAATTAATTGGTTAACTGTTACAAATTATCACTTTTTAATTTTATATTTAAAAATTTTAACTAACTAATTATTATATATATTATTACTTTAACTGAAAATTTAAATATATTATCATTTTTTTTATTTTTAAAAATTATAAGGAAATATCAAATTCAATTTCATCTGAAGATAAATCAGGCATATAGTCCTTGAGGATGAGCAGGGATCCTTTCAAATTCCATACTTCACGACTGCAGACTCTTTTCTTATCTTCCTCTTGATATATATATATATATATATAGGTAAACACTAAGAACATCTCTTTTATTATATATGGTGTTCTTCCCTTGTTAATAGATATGGATAAGCTCTGTACAGTATAGGACAGGTAAGCTGCGTAAAACCTATGAACAGCCACCATTAATCAAAGTCAAAGCCATACTTTACAAATTAAAATTCATGAAATAATTTCCCACATCTCCACCGAGCCGCCTCATATGCTATATAAATACCCTACAACCTCAGGAACTCATCCTCACTTGTTCTATTGAATTTTACATATAAGAGAAACAAAAACAATTTAGAGAAGAAAGGAATGGTGTCTGAATGCCCAGGTAAGTACGGATCAACTCTTCTTTTCATATGTAAGGGTAATTAATTAGTGCACAATTATAAGAAATTATATACATATATATATATATATATATGTATGGGTGTTGCAGGTAAAAACTCATGGCCGGAACTTGTTGGGAAAAATGGAGATGAGGCAGCGGAAACCATAAAGAGAGAAAATCCAAATGTCTTGGAAGTCATCGTGTTGTTGGAAGGAACTCCGGTGATCAAGAATTTTAGCTGCAACAGGGTTTGGGTTTAGGTAAACGATTGCAAGATTGTTACTCTAGTTCCTACTATAGGCTAACATTGCCCACGTAATTTCATATAATAAATGTAATAATACATGGGCTAGTTTCTTGACCGATCTAGCTTCCATTGTAACCAAATAAATAAATAAGTAGTTTTTATTTAATTTTCAATAATTAGTAAATTCTCTTATGTTATTTTCCTTTAGATATTTATTTGAATAATTGGAAATAAATAAATGTGACTGATATTTTATGTGATTTAATAGTTTATTATATATTAATATCATATCCTATTTTCTAATTATATACAATTTGGATTTTAATTTGATTTAAAAATTTTATTTAATTTCAATGCAAATCAAATTTTGGAGGGTAATTAAAAACTAAACTAAATTAAACCATTTCGGTTTAGTTTTTCAATTGGGTTAAATTTTTTAGTTTGGACAAAATAACTTGTAATACCCAAATTAATTTTTTGTAATTTAAATTAATTTGTAAATGTAGTTTTTTTAATTTTTTATTTTAATTTAGTATAAAAATGAAAAAAATTTGAAAGAGAATGAAATTGAAAATAATTTTGAAAAAAAAAACAAGTGAAATTTTGGATTTTGAGGGTATTTTTGAAAGAAAAATCGAAAACTATGGGTCAAAATGTAATTTAAAAAAGTTATACCACATAAGATGCCCGGTTAGTAGCTCTTACGAACCAGAACGCGCCACGTGGCAACAGACACTGACACAGTGCCACACGGGAGGCCACGCGGGCGATCCGCGTGCCCGCGATCAAACCGTCCATATTCGCTCCCGCATGCACAAACGACCTGGATGTGTTCTCTCCCTAAACGCGCTTGGACGGTCAGATTTAAATGCGATCAACGGTCCAGATCCACTTCTTATTTAAACGCGATTGGACGGTTCATATCAGATAGCGATGAACGGTCTAGATTCACTCCCTATTTAATTGCGATCAGACGTTTCAGATCAATCGCGATGGACGGCCCATATTAAAAGGGGACGAATATAAATAATTCTCTTCACACCAAATCCTAAGCCTAGCCGTCAGACACCCTCATCGGAGAAAAAGACCCAATCGCTGGAAAGGAGAACCACCACCATCCAACGCCACGCCGGAGCCACTTCCGATCGCCAAAAGAAGTAACAAAATTTCTTTTTGCTCAGAATTCAATTTTAAACACCCCCATGGCCATATTGGAGTAAAATGATCGGCCAATTGGCCAAAAACTACGGGCAAAGCCCGGCAGTGCCGCCGCAAAAAATTTTAAAAACCACCTCCGATAAGGCCCTTCCCGATTTCCGTTATGCAAAATTTTTTCACCGTTTTCTTCTCTACAGGTTGACCAAAGTAAAACACTCAACCGCAAAAGCGAGCTAGCGGAGCCGCCTCACCGAAGAGCCCTGCTGCTGGTGAGTTTCAGTTTTTCAATTTTTTCGGCCAACTGAGGTCCCTTAATGTGTTTTCTCGCAAGGATTGATGCAAAACTGGCCAAAAATAGCCAACCTGAGGTGGACCACCATCGCAAGCAGTGGCGTCGTCGCCGAAGCACGTCGGAGCCACCGTTGCTGGAATTTCAAAATTAGCCAAAAAGGGGTCGTGACACTGTTTTTGGATTTTTTGGGATATTTGTAGATACTTGTAGTGTGTTTTAATTTCCGAAGAAAAATTCAGGGAATCCGGGGACCGCGATAGGCACAGTCAACAAGTTTCATTTTTTAGGCATCGAATTGAGTAAGAATCTCTTACTCTATTCTCTGTTATGGAATTGAAGTTAAATTAATAATAATACGGTATTTTATACAATTTAAAAAATATTCATAATTAATTATGTGTTCGAAAATTATATATTATTGTTTTTGTTAATTATTTTTATGGTTTGAATGCATGATAGTATCTGATTGATCGATTTTACAGCTTTGAATGCATGTATTGTTTATTTTATGGGTTTACGGTTGAATTGGAAAAAAGAGAGATTAAAGAAAAACGGAAAATTGTGTGATTAAGTGAATGGATGAAGCGACAGCCTTACTGGATATCCTGAGAGATGGTAGACGAACTGGGCGCATAGGAAATCCTACCGTGAACGTTGCTTCATACCGGATGGGGTATCGAAGTTTGGTAATTTGACACTCATACCAGATAGGGTATGGGGACGACCCATTTCACCCTCACACTGGACGGAGTATTGAGGTTTAGTGGTTTGGCGCTCATATCGGACTGGGTATGGAGACGGCCCGTTAATTTGAAATGTTAAAGGAAATGGTTCACGTGTTGTAGGAACATCCTTATAAACCCCCATGGATACTAATAGGTTGATAAAGGATAGAATTGTTATTCAAATCGATTGCATATGAAATCATTATTTGAGTTATGTTATTATCTCTATAAGTTGTTTTGTAAATCTCACTACGGTAAATAGATGGCAAAGGATTTTGTTTATGATAAATGAATTTGTTTAATTAAGAGTTCCATTAGTTGTTTTGATTTTTCTACCAACCTTTATTTCTATGTCGTTGAATAGCGTGATATTCTTACTGGGATAGCGTAGCTCATTTCTTATTTAATCATTTCAGATCAAGATGACCAGAATCCAGAGGCTGATCCATTAGAGAGTTGCGAGTAGCATACCAGTTTTATTTATTTTTCGTTTATTTCATTAATTTTTTGTATTTCCTTCAAAAGTGTAATTTATGTAGCACTATTTAGTACTTTAAGTGTACTATTTAGTACTTTATTTATTTTCCGTTTATTTCATTAATTTTTTGTATTTCTTTCAAAAGTGTAATTTTTGTAGCATTATTTAGTACTTTAAGTTATTGTGTAAGAAATATAGACACTAATTATTTCGGTTCCACACTTAATTTATGAATTATTTCTTTTAAAATTTCGGAACCGTTACATAACTTACAACCTACGCAACACATTATTTACTTAAGGCACACATGAATATTACCTAAAGAAAACCAATAATATATTGACGTATAAATTAATGTCACTACAATGTATATAAATCTATTGAACTCAAGAATGGTCTTGCCCATAAATAACATCTTAATTTGTAATTAATTCCCTTCTTTAATGCATTTTTAAGTTTCTGATTTAAGAAAAAACACTTATATCCCACCTCATCAGCTATGTAAATCCATCAACTCATCTTCACTTGTTTTATTGAATTATAGAGAGAAAATGTCATCTGATTGCCCAGGTCAGTATGGATCAACCTTTTTTTCTCTCAATTTTATTTTAATAAAAGTGAATGATTAATTCTTATTTTCTAGTAATATCTTACTAATTGACACAATTGGTTAAATCTCGTAAAATTATTTCATAGAAATTTATTGATATATATATATATATATATTTTATAATATTAAATAATCAGTATTCTTTCTGTTTTTATTGTAACAAAAAATTCAATTTTTGTGTAAAAAAGACCCCTATTATCTCTTTAGTTTATCACATATTTTATTAAGTAATCAAATTATTTAACCTAACATGTCCGGTTGACACCTAGACTAAACTCTTACAATTTTATTAGGAAAAAAAATGTAAAAAGTGAAGTCTCTTATTTTGTCAGTAATTTAATTTAGAAATATTACATGTGTATATATAAGTTAATGAATTAATGCATAGTTATAAGAAAATATACATATGTATATATGGGTGTTGCAGGTAAAAACTCATGGCCGGAGCTTGTAGGGAGAAACGGAGATGAGGCAGCGGAAATTATAAAGAGAGAAAATCCACTTGTGGCTGAAGCCACTGTGTTGCCGGAAGGAAATAAGGTGATCCTAGATTTTGACTGCGGAAGGGTTTGGATTAGGGTCAATGCGTGCAACATTGTAACCGTAGTTTCTCATACAGGCTAATATTCTCTACCTGGATTTTTAATTAATTTTCTTAAGTTCAGAGTCGTCCTCATAATATTGTGATATTAATTTAATTCCTTATAATAAATAAATAAATATATAATGTGTCTTTATTTGAAATTAATTAAAATTTTTGTGAATCATTTCCATTTTCGAGAATACTCAATACAAAGGTAATTTTTGAGAAAATATTTTTAATATTGTGGGTTGAACATAAAATACCTCGAAACCTATGAGACTAATTTTTTATGACATAATATATATGTTAATATTAATTTATTTAATAATTAAAATTTGAATTTCTAAGAGATGTAATTAATAGAGGGTGTACATTTTAAATTAATCTATTATAGCGAACGTTACAAAAAAATATCTAGGAGATTGGATTAAATTTTTATTGGACCGAGCCCAAATGGAAATGGGCTAGATATGTGTTCAGATTTTATTGGGTCTAGGAGACAAAAACAAAAAATGAAGGGATGTGAGGGATCTAAACCTGAGTTGGCCGACCCTAATAGAAAACCAGGCTAGGGAAGAGAGAGAAGCCCCTGGTGGGCTGAACGTTAAGAAAAAAAGAAATCATATATGTACATATAGAAGACAGCTGAAGTTTGATCCAAATAATGGTGGGTCGAACCCATAGAAAAGATCTTTTAGAAAGAAAGATTTTGGTCTAATGAACCTGGTGAGGCCAAGTCCATAGGAAGCGTATAAGAAAAATTTAAAATACTAGTGGGCCAAATCTTCCTAAAATGGATTAGAAGTGAAAGGTTTTGGGTAGGTCGAAGGATGGGAAAGAAAATAAAACTTAGTTTGAGGTAATAAATATGAAATTAATTTTTTATAACATAATATATATGTTAATATTAGTTTGTTTGATGATTAAAATTTGAATTTCTATATTAAATTAATAATTTAATTAAGAGATGCAATTAATAGAGGGTGTATATATTAAATTATTACAAAAAAATATCTATATAATTAATTTCTGAAACTAAAGAACCATTGTACATAAGCTATTCCAAAAATTTTTTTTTTGTTCCCAATATAATAAAATTGGATTGTTCCATCACTTTATTGGCACTTTTTGTTCTTACAGGACTACTTTTTATACTAACATTTTCACAAGATATAAGTTCGTCACTCAAGTATAGACATCATATAATTGATGAGGAATTCTATCAAACTTGTGTCCATAAAGTTAGTGAGAGATGCAACATAGAAGTGTTAGAATACTTTTTTTTCCAAGAAAATTAGGTTAACATGAGTCGAGATTGTTGTTTGAAAATAAAAAATTCCGGGATAAATTATCACCATCTTGTGATGGATGTCGTTTTGTCAATAAAATAATTACAGGCATATGAACCTGTAGCTCACAAAAAAACAAGGAAGTATGGAATGCATATTGAATTACAGAAAGGAAACGCGTGCTCCAATCACTCTTGACAAACGAGTTATAATACATAATCATAGTTGATAATTTCTCCCACATATATCTATTTTTCTGGGCTATTAATGTTAATTTTAATTTGAAGCATATAAAGTATCGAGCTTTTAGCAAGGTATATGTATACCTACAAAGTTATATATTGATATATCCTTCATATATTATTTTATCAAAATATTTAAAACATTATATATTGTAAAATAATTTAATTTCATCACATAGACCTGGTTAAATTATATGAATTCACAAAAAAATCAGTTGAAAATTAACATTCAAATAATAGGTTATGTATGATATTTCATGAGTTTTTATTAATATGAAAGAAGATTGAATTAGATCAAATAGGCCAAAAAAAAAAAAAACAGACTATCTAAATTTATTTGGTTAAATTCAAATTAATTGTAAATATTTTTCCTTACATGAGTTTTAATTAAAAAATAATTAATAAATCTAATAAAAATAAAACTAAATAATAAATTTCATAAACAATAATTATTTATTTAATAGATCATTTATGGAATTAATAAGATAAAATAATAATCTAAGAATATATATACCTTAAAATCTCGGTCCATTTAATCTGGACAGAATGAAATAAAACTCTTTAGGACATCTAATTCCAAATTGAAAATTAAATCAAACTATTGTATTCTAATTCGTTCTATTTAATTTCATCTAATATTAATTGTCTAGTATATGCCGAATTTTACCACTACTATAAACTCTAGGTACCATAACAGACTTTGCACTGAACTTGCTAATGAGTCCAATGATCTGCCCAAATAAGGAAAATTTGACCCATAATTTGAGGGATTGGAGAAATATTTTCTTTTGTTTTTCTCTTTTTGAATGATTGGGCAAATATTTTCAATCTTGTGGATTGAATATAAAATACCTCAAAGCCAATAAATATGAGAGTAATTTTTTTTAACATAATATATTTGTTAATATCATTTTGCTTAATGATTAAATTTTGAATTTCTATCTTAAATTCAAAAGCTATTCCAAAAACTTTCTTTTGGTCCCAATAAGGCAAAATTGGATTGTTCCTTCAATTTTCTGGCACTTTTTGTCACTGCAGGACTACTCTTTATACTGATATTTTCACAAAATATAAGTTTGTCACCCAAGTATGGACACCATATAATTGATGAGGAATTCTATCAAACTTGTGTCCATAAAATTAATGGGAGATGCAACATTGAAGTGTTAGAATATTTTTTTCTCAAGAAAATAAGGTTAACGTGAGTCGAAATCGCTGTTTGAAAATAATATATTCTAGGATCGATTGTCACCATCTTGTGGTGGATATCGTTTTGTCAATGAAACAGTTGCAGACATATGAACTTGTAGCTCACAAAAAAAAACAAGAAAGTATGGAACTATTGCATATTGAATTATGGGAAGGAAGTACATGCTCCCATCTCTCTTGACAAATGAGTTATAAAACATAATTGTAGTTTATAATTTTTCCTATATATGTCCATTTTTTTGGATTATTAACAATAATTTTAATTTGAAGCGTATAAAATATCGAGTTTTTAGCAAAGTATATATATCTACAAAGTTATATATTGATATATATCCTTCATATATTGTTTCATCAAAATATTTGAAAAGTTATATATTGCAAAATAATTTAATTTTATCACATAGACCTAGTTTGTAACAACCCCAGTTTTCAAAGGTGGTTGTTATACTAATCAAACATGTAAGATTTATTCACATTATTTTTAATAAACAACACATCAAATCTCAAGACATCAACCTGCATAAATTTTCATTCCATTTGAAACTCATGTATACATATATATACTCATGTATACTAATTCTCATTTACCTCATTTACAATGCCAAACTAGATTATCAAGTGTTAATAATGGAAGTATAAGTAATTCCATCTAAATGAGACATGTATATGTGTAATGATATCAAAACAATCTCATACCATGCTCTAAATCAACGATAATTGCTCTATGGTACGCCTTACTTATTCCAAAGTTTGAACACACGCTTCTTGTACATCCGATTCTTACTCTTGTTTTATCTGCTCTGTAATATATAACATGTAATGAGCTATATAGCCCAGTAAGTAAAATTTAAAATTCACATCAAAACAAGTAAAAAATTTACATCTAACTTCCCGGTACTGGGCATTATCCAACTTAACCATTTCCCTTCCTTTCTCTCACTATCATTGGTCATATATGTAGTCTCTGCATTCAGCATAGCAAACCCTAACCCATTACAACAAGTTTTTGCTCTGCTTACTCCTAATTTCCCTCCTAAAAAGTCATCTATTCACAACCATATACCTCCATTTGCCTGTCCCTAATTCTTCCCAACTTAGTCTACCCCTAGCAGGTCTATTTTCCTTTAACCATAATTTGCCCAGTATCTTAGTCTAACTCCCACCGTAAACCTCTCCTCAACTTCTTAAATTTGCCTAATGGAGCACCAACGCCTCTCAAATTATTAAGAACACCCTCACCAAACTCCCTACGTTTTTCTCTTCAGTTCAGCCCGTATTTCCCCCCTCTTCCCCTGATTTATTTTATTTCCCACAGCCCCTATCCTAATTTCTACCCCTAATGCTAATTACCATCAATCCAGCTTCCCTCTTGACATATTTACAACATTTCCTTGGTGCTTAAGCCACTGGATATTCACCCATTCCACAGTTATAGCCATTAGATGTACCAAGATTGCAAACATAAAAGAAAAGAGAAAAGTAACTAAAACGAAGAAGAAAGAAGGAAAAAAATATAGATAAATAATTAGTTCTTGGGTCATCAAACCCTCGACCCAGCCACTGGGCCACAATAGAATCCCATATTCCTTCACCTTCAGATCATAGAACCGCAAATATTACAATTGCCCACCAATTGCATGTCAATGCCAATCACACACACCTGACGCATCGAACCCTCGACCCAACCACTAGGCCATAATAGAATCCTATATTCCTTCAAATTTGGATCACAGAATGGTAAATATTACAATTTCCCACCAACGACATATCAATGCCAATCACACACACTCAGGGCATCGACCCCTCAACCAAATAACTGGGCCTACTGTATTGTAATTTTAGCATATTCCAAGCACAACAAGCACATGAACACAATGAATATACTATAGTAAAGCAAATGTGTAAATCCCCAAGCATTAAACGTATGAGGGTCACCATGCATTTTTTAAAAAATATTCACCAAGAAAATACATATATATATAAATCGACACACATTTCAATTTTCCTCTTCCCCCTCTCTTCTCTTAATTAGTTCGGTTAGCCATTTTTTCCTCTCTCTGTCCAAGCTTAATTAATCACAGAATTTTCTCCATTCCCTTAGTTCAGAACCTCTTTAAACCAATCCAGTAAAGACCTCCCAGTTTTGAGCTCCTTCCCACAAACTTTTACTCTGTCTCTCTTTTTGTTCTTCTCTATTATTATTAGGAACTTTAACATAACTATCTTTGCCTCCTAGATCCTCCTCCTGAATCAGTTCTATACCACCCAAACACAAAAAGAAGAAATCACAAAGAACTTATAATGTAAATTTCTATTTGAGCAATGAAGAGCAAATGGTACTTGCTTCTCGGATATGTATAATGATGATTCAACACAGTCTCTCCTTCCTCTCCCTACACCCCCGCATCAATGATGTTGCTCTGGTAAGTTCACTTATTGTTCACCCTCCCCTTAGCTTCTTTCGATATCACTATTCCCTCTCTCTTTTTCTCTCTAGGTCACCACTCTCATTCTCCCTCAAGTTTCCTCTCCTCTCTTTATACTAAACTCATCCTCCCCCCTTGTTGTGTTACAGGTCAGAAGAGAAAAGGGAGGTCATTCAGGCTTGGGGCTAGGCCTATGGGCTTAGGTCTTTTGGATTGGGCTGAAGAAAACATTGTGCTAGCTGGGTGTTACAAATCTCTCCTTTAAAAAAAAAAAGATTGGGTTCTCAAAATTTACGAGCAGGGGTTCAAAACATATTTACTCATTTCCAAGTTATTCCTCAACTTGGTGGTGTCGTTATAACGTTTAGTTTGTAAACACTTCTTTCCTAACTTCTATGACTAAGGTATAATTGTTAGGATTTGGTCTCTTAATTCTAAATATTTTAACAGTTATAGTTATTAGTGTCTCACTGTAATTTCTTTAGAATTTTTTATCAAGCAAAAGGAATATTGATGTGATCTTAGACAACCTATAATTAGTTCTAAAAATGAAACCTTGCATCAATGAGGAATGCCCAGAATAGGAGAGTAGTTTCATCCCTGAACGCTGTCCTAATTGGGATTATTCCAATAGATGGCCCAAGTTTGTCCAAGCTAGAATGCTTAAGGCCCAAGTAAGATTAATGGGTTTGAAGAATTGTAAGAAAGCCCACGCTCGAGGAGGAGGCCCACACGTGCGCCGAAAAAGTGGCCCAGCCCATATGGCCCATGAACATGCACATGTGCCCACATGAATCGTGTGTTTGAGTGCCAGGAGCGCCCACGCACGCGACCCTCTAGGCCCGCATGGAACCAACCACACGCGCGTAGGCCCAAGGGGCCAAACACTTGCACCCCACGCGGACAGGCCCGTAAACGGCCCAAACGGCCCAAGCCTAGCCTGTGCTTCTCGCGGGCCTCTTCCCGCACAACCCGCGCAGCCCAACTGGGCCGGCCCATCCGGGTAGCCAAAACCAGCCGACCCCTCTTTTTCCCTTTTTAAAATATTTAAATTACTTAATATTTATTTATTTTATTATTTTAAAATATTTTAAAAGGCTTGGGACCTACTTTTCAAAATACCCATGTGTTAAAATTAATTTTCACATATTTTTTAAATGGATTTCACATGGGATAAGTACGGATTTAAATTAATTATTATTTTAATTATAAATCTATAGGATTATTTAATTAATTTATTTGGGATATAATAATTATTTTATTTTATATTTATCTTACATTAAGATAGAATTTTATCTAGGATATTATTTTATTAATTATCTGAAGATTTTTGTACTCATCTAGATTGTCCGGGAAAGGCTATAAATACACATTTACCCCTAGGATTTAAAACACACATTTGAGAATAAATTTGAGAGAATTCTTGAGAGTTTTAACTTTTTTTCTTTTATCATTTTTGCTAAAAATTAACTTCTTCAAGTTTTTCGGGAAGAAGGAGTATTTAGAAGTCTTGTTGAGTCAATGAGCGATGATCAACTTATAGGTAACTCTGTGATTTTTTTTTTCTTGTTTATTTCTCTAGTATTTGTTTTTACTTTCCTTTAGGATTATAGATTTAATTAGAGAGAAGAGTTTAATTCTAGGTGGTTATTTTTTTGGTATTGCATACGCTGAGTGAGTTTCAAGAGTAAATTCGATCCTCCCCCATACCTTATCGCGTCATCTGGTGTAAGAGCTTTGGCTCCTTGAAACCTAAATCTATCTTTATTTGATTTAGCATTTTGTTCTTAAATTAGCACTCAAAATTATTTGATTATTAATTCATATTGCATCCTGCTTGAATTCATATCTATCCGTTCAATTCAAGTAGTTCGTGTTATTATTCAAAAAAAAAATTATATATCCAAAATTACCAAAAATGCCCTAGTTGCACCCTATAAGACAATTGGCACATGTTTGCATTTTGTATCACAAAAGCAAAATAACTGCCTACTTGGTGATCGGAAATCATTTGAGAAATCAAAGGCAAAGTATGTTGCCTAACTCGTGTGAGCGAAAACTTTTATTTTCTTTCCGCACACTATCCACATTTAATTCTAAATTGCATTTCTGTAATCTGCATCAATGTTGCATAAAGAAACTTAATCGGTCGTAGATCGTAGCCGATAAATTGGGTGTAGTATAGGAAGATACACCTACTAATTATATCCATCAAGATTGATCAGATCCTTACGCATCAGTCCAAATTGTCATTCTTTGTGATCTATATTTTTGTTTTCTTTATTTTATGACTGTTACATAATTAAGTGACTAATTATTACTAGTTGTTTAACGCATAAAGAGCACACCATTCTTTTTTTCTGTGTGCTTGTTTCTGAGCTTCAGTAGAAATCAGAATCCTTTAGGGTTCCTTGTGTCATAAGGACTAACGTGTAGACCTGATTTAAGTGATTTCGATTTCAAATGCTCAACTCGACAGACGAAGCTGTCAACTGAGAGATTGCAAGGTAAACATGAGTGAAGGTGAGGGAGATATTTTCTTTCATTAACCTTTACCTTGCAGGAAAATTCACTATGTTTCAATAAAGTGACATGCTTTCATTCCGAGAAAGTATCATTGTTGTCCGAAGGGTCATGAACCTATAAGCCCAATGAGAGGACAACGACCAGAGGGAGAACATATTCCACATGCGATGCCTTGTCCATGATAAGGTATGTGGAATGATCATTGATAGTGGTAGCAGTGTTAATGTGGCAAGCACTCTATTCGTGAAAAGAGCAAGGTTGACATGCATCAAGCATCCAAATCCTTATCGGTTACAGTGGTTGAATGAGTGTGGCGAAATTCAAGTTACCAAACAAGTCATAGTATCGTTCTTCATCGAAAAATATCACGACGAGGTATGTTGTGATATCGTACCTATGCATGCTAGTCACCTGATACTTGGAAGACCTTGTAGTTTAATAGACAGGTACAACATTACGGCCGCACCAATTGATATTCACTGAGAAAGGAAGGTTTGAATCATGTCCTTACATCTTTATCAACAAAAGAGGCACATGAAGATCATGTTAAAATTAAATAGTCTTTTAATGAATACTCAAGAAGTGTAGAAGAAAAAAAGAAGGCCATAGAGAAAGTCAATGGCCCATTAAGCATAAAGGATGCCCAACAGACAGCTAAAGATGGTCCATTGCGAGGAAGACCAAGACAGAAAACAAAGGAGTGTCCTGAAGACAGAGACATAATGTTGAGGAATATCTCTTATGAAAAGGGACGTTAAATTGTAATTACCTACAGGGAGATTCATTTTGACCTTAACCACTCTTTTTAAAGTCGTACTGTTTTTCTCTTACAAATAATTACCATAGTAAGAGGGCTACGAAGATTTGATCAAGATTCTAGAGGAATTATGAATGAAGTCATGACGTGCATCAACAACAAAGCAAACATGCCAGGGAGGTATGCGTGTTTCCTACTATAATCCCTAATCTTTTCCCTTGTGATGAAGGCTCAGATTTGAGGATGAATCTTTTTAAAGAAATGAGAGATGATGTGATCCCAGACAGCTTAGAATTAGTTCAAAAAATACAACCTTACATCAATGAGGAACGCCCAGAATAGGAGAGTAGTTTCATGTTTGAACGCTTTCCTAATTGGAATTATTCCAAAAGATGGGCCAAGTTTGTCCAAGCTAGAAGGCATAAAGTGCAAGTAAGATTAATGGACTTGAAGAATTGTAAAAAAGCCCATGCCTAAGGAGGAGGCCCACACGTGCGCCAAACAAGTGACCTAGCTCGCACGACCCATGAACATGCATGCATGCCCATACGGATCGCGCGCGCAGGCCCAAGGGGCCGAACACCCGTACCCTGCGCAGACGGGCCCGTAGATGGCCCAAATGGCGCAAGTCAGTTCCGCACGCACGCAGGCCCAAACGGCTGAACACCCACACCCCTCGCGGACGGGCCCACGAACAGCCCAAATGACCCAATCCCAGCCCGCAATTCTTGCAGGCCTCCTCCCTCGCAACCCGCACGAACCAGCCGATCCGGCCCATCCGAGTAGCCCAAATCGGCCGTCCCCTCTTTTCCCCCTTTTAAAATATTTAAATTACCTAATTCTTATTTATTTTATTATTTTAAAACTTTTAAAAGGCTTAGGACCCACTTTTCATAATATCTATGTGTTAAAATTAATTTTCACATGGTTTTTAAAAGGATTTCACATGGGATAAATATGGATTTAAATTAATTATTATTTTAATTATAACTCTATCCGTTAATATTAATTAATTAATTAATTTGAGATAGAATAATTATTTTATTTTGAATTTATCCTACATTAAGATAGAATTTTATCTTAGATATTATTTTATTAATTATCTGAAGATTTTTGTACTCATCTAGATTGTTCGGGAAAGGCTATAAATAGACCTTTGCTCCTATGATGTAAAACACACATTTGAAAATAAATTTGAGAGAATTCTTGAGAGTTCTGGCTTTTCTTCTTTTAGTATTTTTGCTAAAAATTAGCTTCTTTAATTTCTTCAAGAAGTAAGAGTCTTTAGAAGTCTTGTTGAGTCAAAGAGTAGGGATCAACTTATTAAGTCTGTGACATTTTTTCTTTCCTTGTTTATTTCCCTAATCTTTATTTTTACTTCCCTTTAGGATTGTAAATTCAATTAGAGGGAAGAGTTTAATTCTAGGTGGTTATTATTTCGGTATTACATACATTGAGTGAGTTTCAGGAGTAGATTCGATCCTTCCCATACCTTTTTGCGTCAAATACTGTCTTGGGCTATAATGATCTTCAAAATTCATTAACGTCTAATGTTTTCCAATCATAGTGTATGCAATTGTTATTACTGTACTACATGTTTTGAAAACATCATTTCCTATTCTCATTACATGGATCAATTTTTGATTACCTAGAAACCTTATCACTGTGGTACATCTGCAGTCTCCCAAGTTTCCCATGTCTACTTTAAGCTATTGTTTCCTAATTTTTGAAATTCAATATTTGATTATTTGGAGTATATTATCTTAAATCTTTAATAAACCCTCTAAGTATCACCAGCATAGACATCATTCGTAAGGGCTTAGGGTTTTAATCTACTGTGGCTGTTCGTATTCATATAGGAAAGTTCACCAATACAACGGTTTACTTTTACTATTCTGTTTCATATTCACATCCTCCAGGATAGGTGTGTACAAAACTAAATGGGTGTGATGGTTTTTGAAGTAACAGATGTTATTTGTGGTTCCTTATCATACTAGAGTTTTCAAGATCCTTTTTCCCTTTTTCTTTTAATTATTGGCATCTTTATGAATTTTCTTTAGTTTAATCGTACTATTCTTCTAAATCCGTCAAGGCTAAATGATTCTTAATATACCCCAATATTTGATCAACTTATTCTTAAAGTCCCTTTGAATGTACATGGTAAGCATGGAATCCACGGCTATTGTCAAGAATCATTAGGAATTACTTGGGGGAAGGGTTCATTTATGAGTTTTATTTATGAGTGATTAAGTTTGGTTTTATCTCTTGCAGGATTAGGTATTACACTTTTGAGTTTTCAAAATTTTTAAGTGATCACTCTTAAATATGACCTTAAGATATGAGTTACTTGTTTATCATATTATTGATTTCTCCTTGTTGGTTCAGAGAGAAATCTTCCATGTGTGGTGGGTTATGGGTCTACTACACTTCTGCTGTGCTACTCTAATAATATCTACTTGGGAGTCTATCCTAATATATTAGTATATTGTACTACTTTGTGTTCCCTTTAGGTATATGAGAACTATATGCTGGATTTATCGTTATTTTATTAATGATTTATTTGTCATAACATGTCCATAGTGTCATGGCTTTCTTCTAAGTTTGTAGCAAATCTAGAAAGATTCCTAGTTAGGCTTACTTTGTTTCACTAACTAAAATCACTTTGCATTCACCAAGTATATGATTTATTCATTCTCCTCAAAGCACATGATTACTTAATGACTTATAATTTTAAATCGTGATTGTATCCCTATTTGGAACTTTGCTAGTAGCTTTCGAACAAGTACGGTACCCATTCTTCCTAGGGAATATTCAAAAGGAATTTCTAAAATCCATCAAAGTCTTGATATGTATCAGGTCTCCCAACATCCTTGGATATTAGGAAAGGTTCAAAAAGCATAACTGGTCGTTCAAATATTTCTTTAGTTTATTGTTTTTCCTAGTCACTAGAGAACTTAGAAAAGATATTTTGCTAGAGATTTCTCCATGTTATTTGTGCATTTAAAAATTCTCCTTACAGTCTCTATTCAAATTTGGTTTGTCCCATTTTTGCTTCCTACTTTGAGGTGGAATTTATCGCTCCTATTTGCACTTCCTATTCCTTAACACTATCTCTTACATGCCCACATGTTTTACTTCTCAGCCCTACTTTCTCTAAAATGTTTCCTAATGTTTGTATACTTCATATAGTCCAAACCCTCATGAATCAAAGGAGGCCAACAAAAGTTGCTCTGATACCAACTGTAACAATCCCAGTTTTCAAAGGTGGTTGTTATACCAATCAAACCTTAAGACTTATTCACATTCTTTTCAATAAATAACACATCAAAACTAAAGACATCAACCTGCATAAATTGAAAATTAAATCAAACTATTATATTTTAACTCGGTTTATTTAATTCTATCTAATATTAATTTTTTTAGTATATACCGAATTTTACTACTACTATAAATTCTAGGTAACATAACAAACTTTGCACTGAACTTGCTAACGAGTCCAATGGTCTCCCCAAGGAATGTTCAGAACTTAAATAGAGAAAACTACTAGAAAGTAATTATTAACTTCAATTCGAATTTGGCGAAACAGAAAAAGATAATGTCCTAGCTAGTCTCTTGCTATTCGGGATCTGCATTTTAGTCATCCTGATCTGAAATAGTTAATAAGAAAGGGGTGAGTTACACTAATTCAATAAGAATATCAACACTTTACTACTGACACGGAAATCAAACAATTGTAGAAAGCATAAAACGACCAACGGAGCATGCTTTTAATAAAACCTGAATGCTAATGCATTCCTTATACATTTTACTTAAAACATTAGCATTTTCTTCCCTAACTAGTAGTTTCTCAAATGCCATACATAAAGATAAGATCATAATGACGATTTAATCACAAATAGCATACATTCCAATAGACATGTAAAGTTAGATTCTTCATTATTTTGCCTAAAATCGGGTTACTTACCATACCCATCTCTACCATACCATTTTATTTTCTCTACTGGTATCGTTGGGGGTCCATAGAGATCCCCACTATGCGTGGATACATACACTTATAAATCAATCGGCTGTCCCCAAACCTCGTCCAGTAATGGGCGCCACAACTAAAAACTATTTTAATACCCTAGTCTGGCATGTGCGAAATTAATAAACTCTCAACCCCATTCGGTATGAGATTTTTCAGCCCCGTACGACTGAGGGTAATGTCCACGGTAGGGTTCACCCTATGTACCAAGTCCGTACACTCTTTTTCATGATACCTGGTAAACCCTTTCATTCAACAACATTGGTTTATGCATGCATATTTTTCATTATTATCTAAACCCCAGCAACACGTGAGACCCATACTTCAAAATACAATAAAGCGAAATTTGTACTTCAAAATTTGTTAAGGGATAAAACCATAAATAAAAAATGAAATAAAATACCATAATAGAATTACAACACCATTGGTTGCGATAACATGAATAATAAAATGAAACGATAAGTAAAGGTGGAACTAAACAATGTAGAATGTGAAAATGAAGTGCAATAAAGTACACTTCCACGATTCAAATTCATGATTAGTATATTGATTTTAAATTGACATAACAAAAGAAAAATAGAAATGGATTGGGCCAACTGGAAAGAAATATACTATAATAAAATAAAGTAAAACAAAATAAAATAAAAATAATAAAATAAAATAAAGTAAATAAAATAAAATAAAAGTAATAAAATAAAATATAAAAAATAAAAATAGAGATAAAATAACGAATAGACAACACGAATAAACTAGTGACGAATATAAACAAATCGATTATTGGCTCAATCGGCAACCTGTATTTAATCATCAAGGAATCACAAAACTGTTTAGAATTTTCTATTTATTATTGATTAAACTTTAATTTAATAGTAATAGAAAAAGGTTGAGAGATTTTTATCCTGTGTTGGACATTAGAACACTATCTTTTTCAACTATAGTTTGTAGCGGTTCCTAACTCTCAGATCTCTTGGGTTTTTTTGGTACAATTGGAAACACACATCAAAACGGCATGAAAATAGGTAAAAAGTGGTGAAGAAAGGGCAGAGGAACTCACCAGAGTCAGGTTAAGGTTCCGACACGGCGACGCCACCAAGCTCCGTCATCTGTTTTTCATTCTCCAATGCTTTTTTCTCTCAGCCAAGCCGAACCTAGTGGTCTTGTGATGAAAATTAGATTAAATCATGGAGAGGAGAGTGTTTTGCAGAGAAAGGGAGGAAATTTCAGCCTTACTAGTCGGGTTTCGACTTCTTGCACGGCGACACAACTGTGCTCCATCGTCCATCTCTCTCAGGTTGTGGCTTTCCTTGGCTTCTCCTACATTAAGGTTAATATAATGACCTAGGGTGAAAAAATAGGATGAATGGGAAGAAAAATTTTGTTTACCGGCTTATTTAAGTTTTCGACACGGTGGCGTCATTGTCCCTCCAGCGGCTAAGCTTCTCACGACCGCCCCTTCTTCTTCTTCTCTGGTTGGGGTGTCTGCTAGGGTTTTTGGGTGCTGATTAAAGAAAGGTTTAAATACATCTCTTGTTTTAATCTCAGCCATCCACTCGAGTCTGGGTGTATCAACAGGAACTATTTAATCCCTTTTATTCGGGCCAACTCAGATTTTTCTCCTTCATGCTTTGGGGACTGTCCGATCAATCAGCTTTGCAAATTAGGATCGTCGATCGTGCGACCATTGGATCCATCATGTGGGTGATCGGGTTCAACTGTTTGGATTCGCGCAGGATTGAGATCTCGTCGTTCGTGCTAACGGAAATGGATGTGGGCCATTCGATCTGTTTAGCACACAGATTGACCACTCTACTTTTTGTGTGGAAACACATGCTGACGCAGCCGCCACCCGAGGTGCTATGTTTTGTCATGCTTGCTGAGGTGGCCTATTTTTCCTTTTTTTTTTATGAGTTGACCCCTGGTTTTTTTATTTCTTTTCAAATAGGCCCCCCATATTACAGTTATGCCCATATTTTTAAAATTATTTTCAACAAGGTCTAAAACAAATTCCTTTTAGTTATTTTTTTGTATTTTTGTGATGAATTAATTTTATTTACTTATTCCGCAATAGAATAGAAAAAAAAGGAATTAACTGGATGGAAATTCATGAAATTAAATGAATGAAATTGTTTTTATTAACTGAAAATCAAATGGGCACATCTCAAATTCAAGCGCTACAACTCCCCTTCCCCCAAGAAAATTTGATCCCCCAAATTGTTATTACTCACTGAACAGCTGAGGATGTCTAACCCTGAAGTCCGACTATATCTTTGTAGTAGCCTCGTCCTGTGAGTGATTCAGTCATAAGACTTTGATGAAGGGGATTCTCCTTTTATGAAGTACTCTCTCCTTTCGATCCAAGATGCTGATGGTTATTTCTCCGTAAGAAAGATCCTTCTGAAGTGGGAACGGTTTGTAGGATAAAACATGCGAAGGATCAGGGTTATACTTGTGCAACATTGACACATAGAAGACATCATGAACCTTGGATAGTTTTGGTGAAAGTGCTAATCTATAGGAAGAAGTTCCAATCCTGTCCAAAATTTTTAATGGTCCGATAACCTGAAGATTTAGTTTTTCCCTCTTTTCAAACCTAGTGATGACCTTAAGGGGGGTGACTTTAAGAAAGACTTGATCACCTATCTCAAATTCTTAAATCCCTCCTTTGGGTGTCTGCATAACTCTTCTGTTTACTCAGGACTATTTGGATGTTTTTCTTGATTTTAACAATCTTCACTGTGGTATCCTCTACAAGTTCTGGGCTGATTAATTTCTTATCACCTACGTCTTCTCAATAGATTGGTGATCTACAGGGTTGATCGTATAATACTTCATCCAGAGTCATACCGATACTTGCTTGGTAACTATTATTGTAGGCAAACTCTATCAGGGGTAATTGATCATCCCAATGTCCTCCGAAATCTAGGATACAAGCCCTGAGCATGTCCTATAATGTTCGAATAGTCCTATTTGATTGTCCGTCTGTTTGAGGGTGAAATGTCGTATTGAGTGATAATTTGGTCCCAATCGCCTACTGAAAACTAGTCCAAAACTTAGAGGTAAACCTAGGGTCCATGTCTGATACCATTATTATTGGAACCCCATGCTGCCTGATTATCCCTCAAATATAAATCCTAGCTAACTTGTCCAAAGGGTCTGTTACTCTAATGGCTAGGATGTGGGAGGACTTAGTGAGTCGATTGACTATTACTCAAATTGCATCATGACCAGAACGAGCTTTAGGTAATCATTGTACAAAATTCATAGTGATATACTCCCATTTCCATTATGGAATTGACAATGGTTGGAGTAGACTGCCTAGGCATTGATGCTTGGCCTTAACCTGTTAGCATATGAGACACCTTGAGACAAAATCAACAATATCCCTTTTCATCACATTCCATCAAAACCAAGGCCATATACTTTGGTATATCTTAATATTTTCCAAGTGCATGGTGAACTTCGAACTGTGAGCCTCTATCATGATATCTCTTTTAAATCAACATCGCTTGGACACACAGCCTGTCTTGGAACCTTAATAACCCATCAGTAGAAACTTAGATCCTTGGATTCAACCTCAATTCTGTATCATTTCTAAGGTTTGCTAAAGTAGAATTAGCCAACTGAACCTCCTTGATCATCTGGATTAACTCAGGTTGGACTGTTAAGTGAACTAGACATGAGGCTCATTTTAAGTGTTGGAGTTGTATTCACTGCGTGGCCTTTACTATTCTGTACTCAGAGACCATCATATGAGCTAACATGCCTGCATTATTTATGCTGAGAGCATCAGCTACCATATCACCCTTGCCTAGGTGGTATAAAATATTTCAATCATAATCCTTAAGAAGTTTTATCCAATACCTCTGACGCATGTTGAGGTCTTTTTACTGTGAATATATGTTTCAGGCTCTTATGGTCTGTATAGATTTCAAACATCTCTCCATACAAGTAATGGCACCAGATTTTCAAGGTGTGGATAATTACAACAAGTTCCAAATTGTGAGTGGGGTAATTTTTTCATGGTTTTTCGATTGCTTGGACCCATAAGCTATGACCCTCCCCTGCTGCATAAAAATACAACCCAAATCTTGATAGGATGCATTACTGTACACTGTATATCCACCTGTTTCATTTGGTAGAGTCAACACCGATGTGGTAATCAGTTGCTTTTTGAGTTTTGTAAAGCTTCTTTCACATTCCTCATTCCACTCAAACTTGACATTTTTCTTTGTGAGTCGTGTTAGAGGGGCTACTATACTTGAGAATCTTTCTACAAACTTGTAGTAATAACTTGCCATACCCAAGAAACTTCTAACTTCCTTGACCGTCGTCAGTTGCTTCCAGCACGTCACTGCCTCAATCTTGTCAGGATTCACTAACACTTCTTCTCTCGATATTATGTCCCAGGAAAGAAGTTTGCTCAAGCAAAAATTCACGTTTACTCAACTTTGCATATAGTTTCTTTTTTTTAAGAATCTGTAAGACTTGGGTAAGATGTGGAGTGTGTTATTCCCTGTTCTTAGAGTAAACTAGGATATCATCAATGAAAACTATGACAAACTAATCCAAGAATGGTCTGAAGACCCTATTCTTCAAATCCATGAAGATTGCGGGTGCGTTAGTCAATCCGAATTACATGACAAGAAACTCATAATGTTCATACCGGGTTCTGAAGGTCATCTTAGAGATGTCTTCTACTTTGATATTTACCTGATGGTATCCTTAACGCAGATGAATGTTAGAGAAAATTTGGGCACCCTATAACTGATTAAAAATGTCATCAATCCTGATGAAGGGTATTCATTCTTAATTGTGACTCTGTTCAATTCTCCGTAGTCTATGCATAACCTCAAAATCTTATCACTCTTTTTTGCGAACATAATTCTAATACCCCAAGGAGATATGCTGTGTTAGATGAAACGATTGTCCTGCAGCTCTTTGATCTATTTTGTCAGTTATTCCATTTCAACATGGCTCATTTGGTATGGGGCGATCGAGATGGGTTGGGTGCCAGGTTGAAGACCAATGATGAATTCTACTTCTCGATATACTAGCAGCCCTAGTACTTATTTCATCAAGGAATACGTCAGGAAAGTTTCGAATCAAAAGAAATATCTTGGATGCAAATATCTTCCTTGGGTTTGCCTATCGTAGAAAAAAGAATAATTAAGTTAATGGCATACGATTAAATTCAATATATTACCACCATATGTTAACAATATATGAGATTTTATTAATTAGTAAAAGAGTTTTTTGTTAGAGATGTTGAATATAAGTCTCTTGTGGTAACAGTCAATGATAACATGATAAGTCGCTAATGACTTCATCCCTAGGATTATATAAAAATCTCTCGTATCTAGTGCTATTAGATCTACGCTCAATTCCCTACTTGCCATTTTAATGATACAAGATTGTATATGACATTTCCCAGTAATGTTCTGTTCCCAAGTGTAGACACCAATAATACAAAATCAAGAGATTCAAGTAGTACATTTAAATATTAAGTAAAAGCATATGAAACAAAAGAATGCGAAAAACAAGTGTCAGTTAAAATATGTGCAAGATGTTTGTAGATAGTATACATACCCTAAATCACATATGGGTTGGCTTCAGCATCCTACTGGGTGAACGTGTAGACTCTACCCTGGATCGCAGACCTGGCCTGATTCTGATTCCTCGGGCATTCTCTCACGTAGTGTTGGGCACTTCCGCATATACAACCGCGGACCAGTTGTGCAAACTCTATTTTTTTTAATGTCAGAGATGTTCCAGAAGGTACTTAACATTGTAGGCTGCACAAACTATTCCCAGGTGATTGGAGTGGACAGAGTAACCTGCTTGAGTTGCCACCAACATCCTGCCTAACCTACGAGTATATACGTGGCAAAGGCAACCTTTTGTTCGAGAATCACCCCAAGTATCGCGAAGGCCTTCTCTGTTTCTGTCAACTAGTACTTAACTTCCTCAAAAGTGGATGTCCCTGCGAAAGTAGATGGGTTAAGTCTCTTGTACTGCTCGATATAGTCTGGTCCATCGTAGGCAGAGCTGGGTCCTGCTGGAGGGGAACTGGATTATGCTAGGGAGGAAACGGGTGGCGCTATTAGAACACCGGATTGTACGGTGGAGGTATTAGATTGTACTGCGGAGGTGTCAGATGGTATTGTGGAGGAACTGAGTTGTATCATGGGGGTATTGGATCCTCTCGATGCGGAGGTGGCTCATACTGTGGTAGGGGTAGAGGAGGATCAAACAACTCCCTTCTCTCCTCCTTAGCCTGCTGGGTAGATATAAACCTCTTAAGCATTTCGAAGAGCCAATCAACATCCTCCCGTAATGATCCCTCTCGGGCTGCTCTTTTTAGCAGGGGCCTTCCTTTTCTCATGTTTCCTTACCTATATTACATGACAATAGTTTGAGATTCGAATTGCATAAAATTCATTCCAATCCTATGTGAAAGGAATATTTCCGAAGAACCTGGCTCTGATCCAATGATAAAAGCCTAAACCCTTAACAAAGATTTTGAGTATTTAGCCTGATCATAATAATAATATAAATAATACTATAATTTTCATTGAGTGGGAGAATTAAAGATTTATAGGTTACATTCCTTACACGTTTATTTAAATACCAAAATAGGGGCTAAACAAATGTTTAGAACTTAAAAATGAGAAAAACCGCTATAAAGTAATTATTAACCTCAATTCAAATTTGGCAGAGCAAAAAGTGATAATGTCGTAGCTAGTATCTCACTGTTCGGGATCCTGGTCTTGGTCGTCTTGATCTGAAATGGTTAATAAGAAAGGGGTGAGCTACACTAATTTAGTAAGAATATCAACACTTTACCATTGATATGGAAATAAAAGGACTATAGAAAACATAAAATGACCAAGGGAGTGTGCTTTTAATAAAACCCGAATGCTAATGAATTCCTTATATGTTTTACTAAAAACGTTATGATTTTCTTCCTTAACTAGTAGTCTCTCAAACGCCATATATGAAGATAAAATCAGAATAATGATTTAATCATAAATAACATATATTCCAATAGACATGAAACGTTGGGTTCTTCATTATTTTGCCTAAATTCGGGTTACTTACCATACCCATCTCTACTTTACAATTTTATTTTCCCCATCGGAATCACTAGGGGCCCATAAGGATCCCAACTATGTGTGGATACATACACTTTCCTTGTAAATCAATCAGCTGTCCCCAGACCCTGTGTGATAATGGGCGCCATAACTAAAAACTATCTCAATACCCCATTCGATATGAGTGAAACTAATAAACTTCCAACCCTGTATGACTGAGGGTAACGTCTACAGTAGGGTGAACCCTATGTACTAAGTCCGTACACTCTTTTCCATGATATCTAATAAGCCCTTTCATTCAATAACATTAGTTTATGCATGCATGTTTTCCATTATTATTTAGCCCTAAATAACACGTGAGACCCATACTTTAAAATGCAAGAAAGCAAAATTCATGCTTTGAAATTTGTTAAGGGATAAAATTGTAAATAAAAATGAAATAAAATATCATAATAGAATAACAACACCATAAGTTGTGATAACATGAATAATGAAATGAAATGATAAGTCAAGATGGAACTAAACAAAGCAGAATGTGAAAATGAAGTGCAATAAAGTACACTTCCACGATTCAAGGTGCATGATTAGTATATTGGTTCTAAATTGATGTAATGAAAGAAAAACTGAAATGAATTGGGCTAACTAAAAAGAAATAGACTAGAATAAAATAAAGTACAATAAAATAAGATAAAATAAAATAAAATAAAATAAAAATAATAAATAGGCAATACGAATAAACTAGTGACGAATATAAACAAATCAATTACTGGCTCCATCGATAACCTGTATTTAATCATCAAAGAATCACAAAACTATTTAGAATTTTCCATTTACTATTGATTAAAATTTAATTTAATAGTAACAGGAAAAAGGTTGAGGGATTCTTACCCTCGGTCGGAGACCATAATACACCTTTTTTAACTACAGTTCCTAACTCTCCAATTTTTTACGTTTTCTAGTACAATTAGAAATGCACATTAAAACAGCATGAACGTACGTAAAAAGTAGTGAAAAAAGGGCAGAGGAACTCATCAGGGTCAGGTTGGGGTTCCAACACAGCGGCGCCACCGGGCTCTACTGTTTGGTTCTCCTTCTCTGAAGCTATTTTCTCTTGGCCAAGTCGAACCTAGCGGTCTTGTGATGAAAATCAGATTAAATCATGGAGAGGAGAGTGTTTTACAGAGAAAGGGAGGAGATTTCAGCCTAACTAGTCGGGTTTTAGCTTTCAGTGCGATGGCACAGCCATGCTCTGTTGTCCCTCTCTCTCAAGTTATAGCTTTCCTTAGCCTATACTGCATTAGGGTTAATCTAAATGACCTAGGGTAAAAAAATAGGATGAACGGAAAGAAACATTGTGCTTACCGGCCATATTTAGGTTTCTAGCACGGTGGCGACGTCATCCCTCCGGCAACTGAGCTTCCTCCAACTGCCCCTTCTTCTTCTTCTCTAGTTGGGATGCTGGCTAGGATTTTTGGGTGCCAACTAAAGAGAGGTTTAAATACCTCTCTTCTTCTAATCTCAGCCATCTATTCAAGCCCGCGTGGATCAACAGGAGATGTTTGATCCCTCCTATTCGGGCCAACTTGGATTTTTCTCCTTTATGCATTTGGGACCGTCCAATCAATCAGCTCCACGAATCAGGGTCATCAATCTTGTGATCATTGGATCCATCATGTGGGTGATCAGCGCTGTTCATTTGAATCGAGGGGGGATTGAGATTTGGCCGTTCGTGCAAGCTGGAATGGATATAGGTTGTCCGATTTGTTTAGCACATGGATCATCCACCTAGCTTCCCACGTGAAAACGCATGCTAACGCGGTTGCCACTCAGCATGCTGTGGTTTGTCATGCTTGCTAAGATGGCTCATTTTTTTTCTTTTTTTGCGAGTTAACCCCTATTTTCTAAATTTCTTTTCAAATAGGCCTCCCCTATATTACAGTTGTGCCCGGACTTCTAAAATTATTTTTAAAAAGGTCCAAAATGAATTCCTTTAATTATTTTTTTGTATTTTTGTGATAAATGAATTTTATTTACTCGTTCCTTAATAGAATAGGAAAAAAAAGGAAAAAAATGGATGAAAATTCATGAAATTAAATGAACAAAAGTGTTTGTATTAACTCAAAATCAAATGGGTACATCTTAAATTCGGAACGTTACATAGACAAAAAAAAAACAAAAACAAAAACAAAGGCAATCTAAATTCATTCAGTTCAATTCAAATTAAATTGTACATTTTATTCCTTACATGATTTTTAATTAAAAATAATTAATACATCTAATCAAAATAAAACTAATAATAAATTTCATAAACAGTGATTATTCGTTTAATAAGTCATTTACGGAATTAATAAGACAAAATAATAATATAAGAATATGCATATGTATCTTAAAATCTCATTCCATTTAATATGGATGGATTCAAATAAAAATTTTTAGGACCCTAATTCCAAATTGAAAATTAAATCAAACTATTATATTTTAATTCAGTCTATTTAATTTCATATAATATTAATTTTTTTAGTGTATACCGAATTTTAACACTACTATAAATTCTAGGTACCATAACAAACTCAACACTGAACTTGCTAACGAGTCCAATGGTCTCCCCAAAAAAGGAAAATCTACCCCGTAATTGTGGGGATTAGAGAAATATTTTCTTTTGTTTTTCTTTTTGAGAAAGATTGGGAAAATATTTTCAATCTTCTGGATTGAACATAAAATACCTCAAAGTCAATAAATATGAAATTAATTTTTTATAACATAATATAAACGACAATATTAGTTTGTTTAATAATTAAAATTTGATTTTCTATCTTAAATTATTAATTTAATTAAGAGATGTAATTCATGAAAGGTGTACATATTGAACTAATCTATTATAGAGAGCATTACAGAAAAGTATCTATTAATTAATTACTGAAACTAAAGAACCCACTGTACACCAGCTATTCCAAAAACTTTCTCTTAGTCCCAATATGGCAAAATTGGATTGTTCCTTCAATTTTTTGGCACATTTTATCATTGTAGGACTACTGTTTATACCGATATTTTTACAAGATATAAGTTCATCACCCAAGTGTAGACATCATATAATCGATGAGGAATGCTATCAAACTTGTGTCCATAAAGTTAATTGGAGATGCAACATTGAAGTGTTAGAATATTTTTTTCTCAGAAAAATAAGGTTAATGTTAGTCAAAATTGCTATTGGTAAATAATAGATTTCGGGATAGTCAAAATCTTGTGGTGGATGTCATTTTGTCATTGTAACAATTACAGTCATATAAACTTGTAGCTCACAAAAAAAGCAATGAAGTATGGAACTATTGCATATTGAATTATGGAATGGAAGCACATGCTCTAATCTCTTTGGACAAATGAGTTATAATACATAATTGTAGTATATAATTTTTCATAAATATGTCCATTTCTATGGACTATTATCAATAATTTTAATTTGAAGCGAATAAAGTATCAAGCTTTTAGCAAGGTATATATATATATCTACAAAGTTATATATTGATATATCCTTCATATATTGTTTTATCAAAATAGTGAAAAGTTATATATTGCAAAATAATTTAATTTTATCACATAGAGCTAGTTAAATTACATAGATTCACAAAAAAATCAATTGAAAATTAACATTCAAACATTAACTTATGTATAATATTTCATGAGTGTTTATTAATATAAAAAAGATTGAATAAGACCAAATAGACTATAAAAGCCCAAACCCTTAACAAGAATTTCGAGCGTTTACCCTGATCATAATAATAATATAAATAATATTGAAATTTTCATTGAGCATGAAAAATAAAGGTCTAAAGGTTATATTCCTTATATGTTTACTTAAATGCCCAAATTTTCATTGATCATGAAAAATAAAGGTTTAATGATTATATTCTTTGCATGTTTACTTAAATCCCTCCTATTTGGGCCAACTCGAATTTTTTTCCTTCATGCATTTGGGACTGTCTGATCGATCAGCTCCACAAATCAGGATCATTGATCATGTGACCGTTGGATCCATCACGTGGGCGATTGGGGCCATTCATTCAAATTCGGGCAGGATTAAGATCTAGCTGTTCGTGCGAGCGAGAATGGATGTGGGCCGGCCGATCTATTTAGCACGCGGATTCCCCACCCTTCTTCCCATATGGAAAAGCAAGCTGACGCAGCCACTACTCAGCGTGCTATGGTTCGTCATGCTTGCTGAGGTGGCCCATTTTTCCTTTTTTTTTTGTGAGTTGATCCCTATTTTCAAAATCTCTTTTCAATCGAATAGGAAAAAAAGGGAAATAAATGGATGGAAATTCATGAAATTAAACGTATAAAAGTTTTTTTATTAACTCAAAATCAAATGGGTACATCTCAAATTCAGGATGTTATAACTCTCCCCCCTTAAGAAAATTTTGTCCTTCAAATTGTTATCTCACTGAACAGGTGAGGATGTCTAACCCTAAAGTCCGACTGTATCTCCCAAGTAGCCTTGTCCTACGAGTGATTATGCCATAGGACTTTGATGAAGGAGATTCTCCTATTGTGGAGTATTCTTTTATTTCGATCCAAGATGCTGATAGGTACTTCTTCATATGAAAGATCCTCCCGGAAAGGGAACGATTTGTAGGAAAAAATATGTGAAGGATCAGGGTTGTACTTGCGCAACATTGACACACGGAAGACATTATGAACCCCGGATAGTTCTTATGGCAGTGCTAATATGTAGGAGAACGTTCTAATCCTGTCCAAAATTTTGAATGGTCCGATAACCCGAGGATTTAGTTTTTTTCTCTTTCTAAATCTAGTGATGCTCTTAAGGGGGGTGACCTTAAGGAAGAATCGACCACCTGTCTCAAATTTCAAATCTCTCCTTCGGGTGTCTGCATAACTCTTCAGTTTACTTTGGGATGTTTGGATGTTTTTCTTAATTTTGAAAATCTTCATTGTGGTATCCTCTACATGGTTTGGGCCAATCACTTTCCTATCAACTATCTCTTCCCAACAGATTGGTAATCTATAGGGTTGACCATATAATGCTTGATAAGGAGCCATACCGATACTTGTTTAGTAACTGTTATTGTAGGCAAACTCTATCAGAGGTAAATGATCATCTCAGTTTTCTCCGAAATCTAAGATACAAGCCCTGAGCATGTCTTTTAGTATTCGAATAGTTCTCTCTAATTGCCCATCCATTTGTGGGTGAAAAGTTGTACTGAGTGATAATTTGGCCCCCATTGCTTGCTGAAAACTGGTCCAAAACCTAGACGTAAACATGGGATCCTTGTCTAATACCACTGTTACTAGAACCCCATGCTGCTTGACTATCCATCGAATGTAAATCCTAGCTAGCTTGTCTAAGGGGTCTGTTACTCTAATGGCTAAGAAGTGGGAGAATTTAGTGAGTCAATCGACTATTACCCAAATCGCATCATGACCAGAACGAGCTTTGGGTAATCATGTTAAAAAATCCATGGTGATATACTCCTATTTTTATTATGGAATCAGTAACGGTTAGAGTAGACCGCATGGGTGTTGATACTCGGTCTTAACCTATTAGCATGTGAGACACTTTGAGACAAATCAACAATACCCATTTTCATCCCATTCCATAAAAATTGGGATTGCATACTTTGATACGTCTTAGTTCTTCTCAAGTGTATGGTGAACTCCAAATTGTGAGCCTCTGTCATGATATCTCTTTTTAAATCGACATCGCTTGGAACACACAACCTGTCTTGGAACCTAAGCAACCCATCAGCAAAAACTTGGAACCTTGGATTCATCCCTAATTTTCTATCCTTTTTAAGGGCTGCTAAAGTAGAATCAACCAACTAAGCCTCCTTGATCCTCTGGATTAACTTGGATTGGACTGTTAAGTGGGTTAGATATGTGGCCCGTTCTAAGTCTTGGAGTTATTTTTGTTACCTAACCTTTATCATTTTGCAATCGAAGACCATCATATGAGTTAACATACCTATATTATTTCTACTGAGAGCATCGGCTACCATGTTGCCCTTACTTGGGTGGTACAAGATCTTACAATCATAATCCTTGAGAAGTTCTATCCAACACCTCTGATGCATGTTGAGGTCTTTCTATGTTAATGTGTTTCAGGCTCTTATGATCTATATAGATTTTAAACGTCTCTCCATACAAGTAATGGCGCTAGGTTTTCAAGGCATGGATAATCGCAATAAGCTACAAATCGTGAGTGGGGTAATTCTTTTCAAGGTTTTTCAGTTGCCTAGACCCATAAGCTATGACCCTCCCGTTCTGCATCAAAACACAACCTAAACCTTGGTAGGATATGTCACTGTACACTGTATATCTGCCTGTTCCATTTGGTAGAGTCAACACCAGTGCGGTAGTTAGTTACTTTTTGAGTTTTGTAAAGCTTCTTTTACATTGTTCATTCCACTCAAACTTGATATTTTTCTTCGTGAGTCATGTCAGGGGGCTGCTATGCTTGAGAATCCTTTCACAAACCTACGATAATAACCTGCCATACCCAAGAAATTTCTAACTTCCTTGACCGTAGTCAGTTCTTTCCAGCCTGTCACTACCTCAATCTTGTCAAGATTCACTAAGATTCATTCTTTCGATATTATGTGTTCCAGGAAAGAATTTTGCTCAAGTTAAAATTCACATTTTCTCAACTTTGCATATAGTTTCTTTTCTCTGAGAATCTATAAGACTTGAGTCAGATACTGAGTGTGTTGTTCCCTGTTCTTAGAGTAAACCAAGATATTATCAATGAAAACTATGACAAACAAATCCAAGAATGGTTTGAAGATCTTATTCATCAAATCCATGAAGCTTGCGGGTGAGTTAGTCAATCCAAACAACATGACAAGAAACTCAAAATGTCCATATCGGGTTCTAAAGGTCGTCTTAGGGATGTCTTCTACTTTGATCTTTACCTGACGGTATTCTGAACGTAGGTCAATCTTGGAGAAAATTTGGGCACTTTATAACTGATCAAAAAGGTCATCTATTCTAGAGAGAGGGTATTTATTCTTAATTGTGACACTGTTCATTTCTCTATAGTCTACGCATAACCTCAAAGTCCCATCACTCTTTCTTACGAACGTAACTCTGGCACCCAAGAAGATATGTTGCACCGGATGAAACCATTATCCTGCAGCTCTTTGATCTATTTTCTAAGCTCCTCCATTTCAACATGGCTCATTCGGTGTGGGGTGACTAAGATGGGTTGTTAGGTTAAAGATCAATGACGAATTCTACTTCTTGATCTACTGGCAGCACTGGTAGTTTAATAGGGAATATATCAGGGAAGTTTCAGACAACAAGAGTATCTTATATGCAAATCTTTCCTCAGGTTTGCTTATGACGGAAAAGGAATAATTAAGTTAATGACATATGATTAAATTCAATATATTACCACCATACACGAACAATATATGAGATTTTATTAATTAGTAAAATATTTTTTATTAGGGATGTTAAATACAAGTCTCTTGTGTTAACAATCAACGATAACATGATAAGTTGGTAACCAGTTCATCTCTAGGATTACATCAAAATCCCCCGTAGCTAGTGCTATTAGATCTACGCTCAGTTCCCTACCTGTTATTTCTATGATACAAGATTGTATTTAGCATTTTTCAGCAATGTTCTGTTCCTAAGTATAGACACGAATAATACAGAATATAGACGTTCAGGTAGTACATTTGAATATTGAATACAAGCATATGAAACAAAAGAATGTGAAACACTAGTGTCAATTAAAATATGCGCAAGATGTTTGCAGATAGTATAGATATCCCTAATAACATCTGGATTGGCTTTAGCATCCTGCTGGGAGAACGTGTAGACTCTACCCTAGACCATGGGCCTGGCCTAATTATGATTCCTCGAACACTCTTTTGCGTAGTGTGGATACTCCCACATATGCGACAGGTGTTGTAAAGATAATAACAAGGTCGGTCTGCATGATCCTTGCCACAGTGTTGGCAAATTTTGCCACGTCCTGCTACCAGGGCCTTGGGAAGAGCCTGAGGTGAAGACCTTGGCCTCTTGCACTACTGGTTTGGTGTAGTGGGTGTTGGTTTGCGATGGGGAATTGGGAGCTTGGAGTTGCCTATTTTAGAGGAAAAAATACAGATGTTTCTTTCGATCAACTGTGTCTTAGCAAAGACTGGCGAATATGCGTCAAGCTAAAACACAAACAACTGCTGCCTGATCTCAGGACGAAGACCTCATTCAAACCTCCTTGCTATCCTACCTTCATCTGTCATACTGTCAGGGGAGTATCGAACCAACTCAAGGAATGTTTGAGCATACTCTGTTATTGATAAATCTCCTTGGACTAGTGTGCAAACTCTACTTCTTTCAGATGTCGAAGATATTCCAGAAGGTACTTAGCATTGTAGCTTGCCAAAAACTATTCTAGGTGATCGAAGTGGACATAGTAGCCAGCTTGAGTTGCCACCAACGTCTTGCCTCACCTACAAGCATATACGTGGCAAGAATAACCTTCTGTTGGGGAATCACCCCAATTATCGCGAAGGCCTTCTTTATCTCTACCAACAAATACTCACCTTCCTCAAAAGTGGATATCCCTATAAACATTATATTCTAATTGATCTATTTAACTCAATCTAATAATAACATTTTAGTACATACTAAATTTTAGCTCTATTGTAAATTCTAGGTGCCATAACAAACTTCGCACTTAACTTACTAACGAGTCCAATTAGTCTTCCCAAATAAAGAAAACCTGCCTCATAGTTTGAGGCATTGGAGAAATATGTTATTTTGTTTTCTCTTTGAGAAAGATTGGACAAATATTTTAATCTTGTGGATCGAACGTAAAATACCTCAAAGCTAATAAATATGAAATTAATTTTTTATAAGGTAATATGTATGTCAATATTAGTTCGTTTAACTATTAAAATTTGAATTTCTATCTTAAATTAATAACTTAATTAATGGATGTAATTAACGGAGGAGGGTGTAGATGTTAAATTAATATATTATAGTGAGTGTTATAAAAAAAACATCTATATAATTCATCTCTAAAACTGAAGAACAATTGTACACAAGCTATTTTGAAAACTTTTCCTTGCTCCCAGTATGGCGAAATTGGATTGTTCCATCACTTTTCTGGCACTATTTATCGCCGCAGGACTGCTTTTTATACCGGCACTTTCAGAGAATATAACCCCGTCACCCAAGTCCGAGCATCATATAGTCGATGAGGAATTCTTTCAAACTTGCGTCCAGAAAGTTAATGGGAGATGCAGCATTGAAATGTTTGGATACCTTTTATCTCCTAAAAATTAGCTCAACGTGAGTCGAGATTGTTGTTTGAAATTAATAGATTCCAGGTTGATTGTCACTGTGATATGTCAAAAATACCTTCGAGTTAATTTCTTATATTTTATATATTTAATTTAGCCTTTATATGTGTTTGAAAATGTATAATGAGGTTAAGAACATAGTTTAGAGTCAAATGTGAAATGATGGATAATGATGAAGGAGTTAAAATAACTGTTAACTATTAGATAAATTGTATAATGGAAAATGACAACTTTTAGATGAAATGAAATGTAAAAAGTGGTAACTTTTAGATTAAGTGACATATAAAAAGTGGTAACTTTTAGATGAAGTGACATGTGAAAAATGACAACCTTTTAAATAAAGTGGTATGTGAAAAGGCCTTTTAGATAAAATGACATGTGAAAAGTGGTAACCTTTTAGGTGAAGTGACATGACGAAAGGTGTTAATTTTTAGATGAAATGGTATGTTAAAATGGTGGTAACCTTTCTCTCATAGCTCCCCACTCCTATAAATAGGGGATAGGAGAAGAGAGGAAGAGACATTAGGATGTGAGAAAAATAGTGAGAAGCATAGAGGTGAAGGAAGAATAGGGAGTACGAAGTGTGTGATTTTTGAAAGTATTTTGAGATTTTAGATAAAAACCTTGGGGAAGTTCTGCTAAATTTATGAGAGCAGAGAAAGAGAAATAAAAGAGGAATAAGGCTCAAGATTAAAAGAAAGTTATAAACTGTTAGAAAGGTAAGATTTTTCTTAAGTTTTAAAGTTTGATTTCTCTTTGATTTTTGGGATTAGTTTTTGAGTATTATGTTGGATATTTTTGAGTAAAAAAATTGATAAAGATATCCCAAAGCTCTACATGATTTTTTAAAGAAAAAAGTTATAAATAAAGCCAGAACTCTACCGAAATTAAGACTACAATTGCTAAGGACCTAAGATAAATGGATATTATGGATTCATAGCCTATGTAGTTTTGAAGTATTTTACGTATTTTTAATATAAAAATGTGCACGTGTTTAATTTGTCTTCTGTATTTGCTAAGTAAGTATTTGTTAAATTTTTACTTCGATATAAGTGTTATTTCGCTTTGTATTTTCGAAATATGATTTTAATATATGTGCATCACTCATTATGGAAAGAAGTTATTGCGAAAGCACTTGCATTATGCTAGGCTTCAATCTGGCCGTATATAACTATTTTGTGTTTGGGTGTATTGGCGAAGTGATAAGTGTGTACACATACATAACCATTCCGTATTCGGCTGTATGAGAAAATAGTGTAATCTGCATACCTTAATTGTTCCGTGTTCGGGGAGTAGCAGTGTTTCAAGGTACTCATGTATGTCATTCCGTATCCGGGTACATGGAGAACCAGTGATAAGTATTTATGCCTATGCATAATGTATGATAACTTATTAATTCTCCAGAATAGTGATGAACTATACAACATGCATCTATTTTTTTATTTATGCCTTCGTCTTCTGGTTTGTATATGTTTTAGAAAGATTATATGATATATGTTTTGTTGTGTGTAAAAGAACTATATATTGCATGTATTATGCTGTGATTTCATAATATCGTTTATTGAGATATTTTATCTCATCTCTATCACCCTCCAGATACTAAATCTACCATTACAGAATGAGTGGCGATACGGAGGAAATTTTCGAAGCTAGACTCTGATATTAAGGTTATTGTTTTATACTTTTGCTTATTAATATAAGTAAGAAAATTTAGAGCCTCGTACATAAGTTTATGTTTTATATTTAAGGGATGTAACGCTTATGTGACTCTTTTATTATTAATAAGTTAAGTTATTTTACTTAACTTGAGTCTATATGATTTAAATAAGTATGCTTTAGTTATTATCCTATAAGACGGTGTGTGGTCTGTGACAAGTGATATCATAGCACGATTCTAGGACATCCCTTGAATATAGGGTTACATGAGATTTAGACAGAGTTATGAAACATAAGGAAATGTCTCTAAGTTTGAATTTCATGAATGTAGGAAATGGCGAGGATACTAAGAGAGCAAGTACATCAGGTTCGGGAAGACCAGATCGAGTAGAGTCTAGATAAACTCATGCATACAGTTGAAGGCTTGGCTATGGTGGTAAGTCAACATGTAGTCCATAGCCAAAGTGCTACTAACGGTAATAATGCTAGTACCAGTAGCACCTAGTCGATGGAGGGAAATAATGGAAAACTCATTGAAAGATTTAAGAGGGTGAACCCACCATCATTTGCTAGAGTAACCAAAATGATATTAGTCGAACAGTGGATCATGGAGTTGGAGAAGATATTCGATGTTCTCAGCCCCACTTTAGAGCAAAAGGTCCAATTAGCCACATTCATGTTCAAGGGAGCTGTAGAACACTAGTGGCGCCTAAAGAAGGGATCACTGAGGACACTGATCCTTTAGGAAGTATTTGGAGTCGCATTCTACAAGAAGAATTTTCTTGACTTTGTTCAAGAACAAAAGTAAATAGAGTTTCTAGAATTAAAGCAAAGGAATATGAGGGTGGCAGAATATGCAAAAAAGTTTATAGAGCTGGCGCAGTTCACGCCCAACTTAGGAGCAGATGGAAGCATAAGAGCCAGGAAGTTTTAGAGAGGCATGCGTAAAGAGATCTGAGATAAAATCTCCGTTACGAAAATTAATGACTATCAAGAAACACTGTGCTAAAATAATTTCAAAACTCTATTTATTCAGGCCTTTGCCCGCTTTGTACTTAATTAATTTACGCTATTTAATATTTATCGTGATTCGTAATTTTGGTTAATTTTTATTTATTTAGTTTTTAGTTAAATTTTATTTTAAATGATTTTAATTTAACTAAATTAAATTGAAAATGAAAATTTAGAAAAAAAATTAAAAAACAGTGAAATGGGAAAAAATTCCTACGAAAAAAATTTTACGAGAAGGCTGGTTGCCCGCGCAGCTGCTAGGCATTGTGCGCGCGTGCATGCGCACACAGTGGCCGTGGGACGTGCGCACAGCACGCACGTCCCCTCCGCATGCCCATGTGTATGTCTTGTTCGCACGCACGGTGCGGGATTAGGACTTGCGTGCACGTCTTGTCGCCTACAGGCGAGGCTCGTCCACGCGTCACCTTGCACGCAGATAGGCCCTGTGCACTTGGGGACTGCGCGCAGTAGGCCTGCAAGAGCGGTGCCCAGCGCGCCTAGGCCTTGCACACGCGGAAGGAGACTTGTGCGCTGTAGGCTTGCCTGTAGTGAGTCATCGCTGCCTTGGGCGGTGCACTGCCACCGCTGGTGGAGGAGGCCCTCCTTCCTCATTTTTCACGCCAAGCATATTTTTCTCTTCTGTCTTCACCGGATTTTGCCACTTAGCGTGAATCCAACGGTTTCGAACTTCTATAAATTGGCCTCCCTTTTCCTTCTTCTTTACATTTCCATTTTTTCAATCCATTTTTCTTTTTTTTCTCTTTTGTTTCTTTTATTTTTTAGATAACTTTACCGATTTCATATTAGTTTAACTATATGCAAATCATCAAGTATCTACAAATCACATAGCATGCTTGAAATCAAGAACAATTCAGCTTATTAAACCTACAAACACAAAATCATGCAAAACAGGCGAAATCACAAATTATCACTTTAATAATTTTTTTTGTCTAAAAAATACCCTTCAGATATCTAAAGAAATATTAAATTTCTTACTGAAATCTTGATATTTTTTTCTTCGTCATTCTCATTTTCTTCTTCCCATTCTCTCTCTAGATTTCTCTCTCTCTAATTCTTAAAAAAAATGGAAGAATGGAAGTGTGGGGAAAAATGGAAAGGAAAGACCCTATTTATAAAAATTAGGAATCGTTAGATTTGCGCCAAGTGGTGAAATTCAATGAAGAGAGAGGAAAAAAGATACTCGACACGAAAAACAAGGGAAAAAAGTCTCCTCTATCGCCTGAGGCGACGGCGACGCATTGCTTGAAGAAGCAGCGGCCCGCCCGGCACACTGCAGGCTAGCCTATAGGTGCATAGACCTCCTATAGCGTGCGCAGGCCTACTGCGCACAGGCCCCAGGCACACAAAGGCCTATCTGTGCAAGCTTGCTACGTAAACGACACGCGCATAGTATGCAGCGCCTATCCGCGTGTGAGGTGACGCGCGGACAGCCTGCCTGTGCGTGATAAGACACGCACATGGTCTGACCCTGTGCCGCACGTGCAGATGGGACGTGCATGTTGTGTGCACGTCCCACGCCTTCTGTGCGCGCGCATAGTGCACAGGCATCCCGTACGAGCAGCTCCTCTTCCTCACGAGATTTTTCTGCGAAATTTTTCATGTTTCGCCATTTTTTCAAAATTCTATTTTTTTGTACTGAAATAAAATAAATAAAATTAATGTAAATTGACCTAGAATTAAATAAAATTAAAACAATTAAAAATCAACAAAATTCATGAATTACGATAAATAATATGCAGATTAAATTAAATGAGTTCAATGTGGCTTAAAAGTCTGAATAAATAGGATTTTTCAAATTAATTAAGCACAATGTTGGACGGGATATTACATAGTGAGTTGAAGGTGAAGAGATGGGGATTGATGGAGTGTATTATATAGTGCTTAAGGACAACCACAAGATAAGTGTGGGAGAGTTTGATAGTACCTAAAAACAACATCATTATCACCAACTTTTGAGTTGTTAAATTGATGGTATATTATCTAATCCGAGTTATTTTTTATGTTTTGTTGCAGGATAAGATATAAGGATGAAAAGAGAAAAAATAACATGAAAAGAGGAAGAGTTCGTAAAAAGAGTCATCAGCCATAAACAAGCCTTGGGCAAGACTTGGGTCCTGCCCCAGACAACTTAGCCTTGGGCAAGGTTAAGAGTCACGTACAAGAGCAGATTTAAATTAAAACAAGCACTTTTTAAATCTGAAAAAAGATATCATTCAAGCTAAGATCTGGGGCCGAAAATCAAGGAAACATATTCTGGAAGGCTCATGATAAGCCAAAAATTAAGAAAAATAATCCTAATCAACAAAAAAAAACCCTAATTCCTTTTCTATAAAGAAGGTGGCTCCCAAGCAGATCCATCACCTCTCTCCTCTCCAACGCTGCACACAACAGCTCATGCTGTCTTTGCAATTTTTCTTCTTCATCTTTTTTCTTCTCTTTACTCTCCAAAAACTCTTTTGTATTGAAAAGTCCACCATGAGTGGCTAACTCACTTTCTTTTCCTAGTTGATAGATCTAGTAAACTCTAACAATATATTTGTGAGGTCTAATCGAATTATTTGGGTTTTATTTAAGAGTTAGTATTTATTTACTTCCTGCACCTATATATATATATTTGTTGGTTCGAATTCGTTTAAACAAGGTCCGTCATATGAGAAGAACAAATGTAGGCAGCTAGTCGAACCTCTCAAATCCGTAATTATTTAAGTGGTTCTGGCACCGAGTAATGACTAGTAACGCACTGGAGAAGGTGAGTAATCTAGTTGACCAGTTCACGCTTGAATCAGGTCCTTTTACAGCTCAAAATCGTTGACAAGTTAAATCCTATGGACATTCTCAGGACTGTTTGGCAGTGAAGAACTAATAAATGAATGTTTCTTGGTTAGTTTAAGATTAAGGAATGATTGATTGTTGGAACATTTTCGATAACTATAACTGATTTACTATATTTTGGGTGAAATGAATCCTTGCATGTATGATCAATTACAATGCTAGAGCTTGTTATTTCATCAACTAAGAATTTTTTTTATAATTATTTTAGGTTTTAATTTACAGCTAAGAGTTTGTTTAATATTATTATGCTCAGTGTTCATTTTATATTTTGTGTATTGGATTTTATAAACCCCCCTTTTGTTTGTTTTTTATTCATCGATTAAGAAAGAAAATTGGTTTTCAAGTCTCTGTAGATTCGAGCCTTCTTACCACTGCTACAATATTATTTTATTGGTTAATTAAGAATTTATTTTTAGTGGGTTCGGCTCCTATCAACAATTGTTCCCAAAAATCAAAATGTTGTCTAAGCCAAAAGTAGATCAAGTACCTAAGCCACCTAATATTAACAGAAAAAGTAAAAACATACCCCTTTAAAATCATAGCTGTAATTTCATAGCCTTGTTTAAAATATCTCAAACACAATTATTAAGTAACCTTGGCCATGTTATCATTGGGGGTCTTATCAAAGACCGCCTGGGTTTGTGAGTGAGTGGTTTCATGAATAAACCCACCCATGATTTTTGAACCCCATGGTATTTCTCAAGGTGTGAGTCTTACGTGGAGTCATGATATTTGTAAGCCTTTTGTAGAAATTGATTCCCTCTTTGTAAAGTAACTTTTTGACCAGATCAACACCCACATAATCTGTCTACTAATATGGAGTAACAATTGAGAGACATGTTCTCATCCGGCAACAATGGCTAATGAGACTCCAATGGGTTTCACTATGTTACCTTCTCTCAAAGAGCTCCATCAGTTATTATATTTATAATAGTGTGACATTGTTTGAAGTCGCTTAGTTCCTCTCTAGGCTTTCTGTTGTTTTCGTTCCTCTTTTTTGTAGCCAAAAATATATGATCAACTTTGTTTTTAATTGGTTTTAAATGATGTTTACTTTCATTGTACTTATAACTGTATTTAAAAAATGATTTAATTTTTGTAATCTACGTAAGTGTGCTTATGGAACACCCACATGGGTAAATGTGAATTTGAAAAATTAAACCGTAAGTTTAAAAAAAAAAGCACTTGAACTACAAATAATCAAATGGTATATACATAAAATGATTTATTTATTTTTTTTCTAATTTCTATTGCATTAGTAATTGTGGATATTATCATGAATTAGATAAGCTCTAAGAAGACAACATTACGACTGACAAGCAGGCTGCTGCAGGAAGCAGAGCTCGTAGGTTGACATGAATGCTTATCATGGTCAAAGTCAATCAAATTCATGCATATTTTACATCTGGCTTAAAAAGTTCTAGCAAATTCTATTTGAAATTTCACAGCATCCAAACAAGCTGCCTTGGTCTGTACACATTTAAATATAAATACCCTACCACGTCCATAAACTCATCACTTAATTTAAAGTTATAGAAGGAAAAGTAAGAGAAAGAAACCAAAGAGATCGGAAATGGCAACCATATGCAAAGGTACGTTTCTCTTTTTAAATTAGTTTATTTATTAATACAATTAATAGGATTAATTATAATTTGAGTTAATTACTAGACTAACTAAATACAATGTGTGTGTATCTATATATAATATATATATATATATGTATATATATAATGGGGTACAGGTAAAAATTCATGGCCAGAACTCGTTGGAAAAAACGGAGATGAAGCAGCGGAGATCATAAAGAGAGAAAATCCTAACATCGTTGATGCCATTGTGGTGTTGGATGGAAGTGGAGTGATTGGGGACTTCAGATGCAATAGGGTTTGGGTTTTGGTCAACGACTGCAGGATTGTTACTGTAGTTCCTACAATAGGCTAAAAATGTTCAATCGGGTTTGTAGTTTTATTTTCTTAATTAATATATATTTATGTCTAGGGTTATAAATAATATTATTGTAATAAAATAATAAATAAATAAATAATATATTTAAATTTATTTATCTTCTATTTAAACGTATCTTTTTAAAAAATTAAAAAAATAAAAAATAAAAAACTATTTTGGACACATATTATTCAACTTCACATGTTTTAGTATTTTTTATTTTATATTTCTTTTTCAAATATCTTGAGCATAATACTGATGTTAAAGTTAGAAAACTGGCTTACTTTTCTTTGAAATTCACATGAATTTATAGTTGACAAAAAAAAAGTTTGTGAAAATCTTGCTCGGGCCTTTTTTTTTAAAATGAATTCATGTCTGTGCAGCATATTATTGTAGGACTTTAAATTTCATACTTAAACATGAGGATAATAATAATTAAGATAAATGATTCTCTTTGCAATCAGGTAATAAGATTATGGATTGTCTTTTGCACTTTCTTCCATAATAAAAATTGACATCTTATTTGATACTAAAAATTTTTTTATTTTTTTGTCCAACATAAGCAAATTAGATTCAAAAAGTTCAATTAAGTTGGTGCCCCCTTCTGATTTGTTTATTTCGAAGCAACAAGGGATGTATATTATATGATAATATTGGTTTATCACTTGGTTTATCATCTTAACAAAACTAAATTAACATCATTTTCTTCAACAATTTCAGTAATTAACTCTGGAGTTAGACAATATTATCATGTATATATTACCTAAAGTTAAGCATTTTTACTGGCATGTTATGTAAAATATTCTTCCTCCAACATAGTGGAGAATTATGTATTTTTTTACCTTATAGATTCAATATATGGGGAAGACACGGAAACATTATATGCATTATGTGCTTATCAAGTAAGTGTGGTATCTAAACCCTATTTATTTAGAAATTATTGAGAAATATTTTTTTAAAAGTAAAAAATATATATATTCATCAATCAAAAGATATACATACACCAATTACAATACAACATAGATAACTTCCTTAGGAAGACATATATGGAAGTGTAGTTCGACTCAAAACTACAACCTTGTGTAGAAAAAAGAGACATATTAATTCTTAAGTTAAGTAGTGGTAATAAACTATTGATAAATATGAGAGGACAAATTGATGATTGGCTAGTCTACTTTCTTTCATAAGATTGCATTGATTTCAAAAATTAGGAATTATGATCAATAGGGTAATTTGGTCTCTCAACCCATTGGTTTTCTAAGATTTCAAGAGGGAACTTACTAACATCATCCTAATGTTAAGAGCTTAGCCTAGTGGCAGGAACAAATTCAAGGGATAGTTTTTTATTAAGATTTCTGAATGTTTTTGTAATTTTTGTTCTGTTATATATTAGTGTACCAAGTAGTACAAATCACAATTGTATTGTCATGTGCATGAATATTATTGTTATCTCTTTTTCTTGATCAGTTGAGGTAATAGTATTTAAGGATATCAATGCCTACTGAAATCATTGAGAAATATTGAAATATTTTCATTATCCTTCCCTTACTTTTCTTATGTCCTCTCACTTTATTGCTCTACCTTCTTTAGTCTCTCTCTTATTCTTCCTTGGTCACCTTAATATTTTTTGTGTGACTATTAAAATTCATGAGCTAGAATCCTAATAAACTAGTATTAAAGTTTAACAAACCTACGGAGATCGCTTATTCCACTGTTAAGTAGTTAAGAATAAAGACGGATCTATCTTGACTGAGTACCCAATGAATTAACCTAATGGAGGAGTCTTGAAATGGCATGAGCAAAGGCAACAGAACCCATGACACATTATGAAATTGTAGATTCCAAGTTAGAGGAAAGGTTGGATGTCAAATTCTTTGTAAAGTTAGATTCTAAGTTTGCTGATAATAATGTCTAACTTCAACTCGCCATGATCAGCACCTTGAAAATATTACTTAGTAACTCGCAATCCACCTACTAAAACCCCTCATTGTTCCACTTCTCAAGTTGTCCTCTAAACTAACAAATCATAGAGGCTCCACATTTTTCTCTACAAACTTAGCTATCTCTATTAGCATCTAATTAATTCTCACACGAACCTCCAAATCCAACTTACCAATTACAAGCTAAGTGTATTATCCCTACCTACGAGTGATGGAGACCAGTGCTTGCAACTAGTCAGTTTTTGTACCTTAACGCTTACGTATCAATACCCTCCAAAAGTCAACATACCATTTGTCAATGGAGAAAACTCATGGCCTTGGATTAAAAAGTGTCAACATTATTTTTCAAGTTTACATAGTGCTCAAGAGATAGAACGTAGGAACAACCATTCTCTATACAGGGGATAAACTAATGTGTGGTATTAAGGTTGGCTCACGTAGTATGAAAACATGAACTAGGGCGATTACAAAGAAGAAATATATAGTAGGTTCAAATATCACAACCTAACAGACACAATAAAGAATTTAAAAAGTTGAAGCAAGAGAACAACTTGTCCAAATATTAGGAGAGGTTCAAGGGATAGAGGTTAATGGGTGGCTTTATGAATAAACTAGGCACCAACCATCCGATGAATATTGAAGCCTATGGTGTTTTTCAAGGTGCAAGGCTTACTTGGAGACATGATATTCATAAGATTTTGTAGAAATTGACTTCCTCTATGTTAAATAGTTTCTTCACCGATCAACACCCGCATAATATGTCTACTAATGTGAAAAAGCAATTGAGAGACATGTTCTCATTGTCGGCAACACTGGATCATGGGACTCCTATGGGTTTCGCTATGTTACCTTATGCTTTCAAAGAGCTCAATTAGGTGTTATACTTAGACTAGTTTGACATTGCTTGGAGTCGCTTCGTTCTTCTTTATGTTTTATGTTGTTTTTTTTCCTCTTGTTTGTAGCAAAAAAATGGCCATCTTTGTTTTTAATTGGTTTTAAATAATTTTTAACTCTCTTTTTAATAGTAATTATCTTTATAAAATGATCTAACTTTTGTGATGTACATGAATTTGCTTATGAACACCCAGTGCTTAAATGTAAATTCGAAAAACTAAATCTCATGGTGTTAATTAAAAAAAACACTTAAAACTATAAATAATCAAACGACATATACATAAAATGATTTTTTTTTTTGTAATTTATATTGAATTAATAATTGTGGATATTATCATGAATTTGATAAGTTCTAAGAAGACAACATTAAGACGACAAGCAGGCTGCTGCAAGAAGCAGAACTCGTGGGTTGACATGGATGCTTATCATGGTCGAAGTCAAATTAATGCATGTTTTACGTCTGGCTTAAAAAATTCAATCAAATAGAATTTGAAAGTTTCCCAGAATCCAAAGAAGCCGCCTCAGTCTTATATATAAATATAAATACCCTGCGACGTCCATAAACACATCAGTTAATTTAAAGTTATAGAAGGAAAACAAAGAGAAAGAAACCAAAGAGATCAGAAATGGCAACCATATGCAAAGGTACCTTTTTCTTTTCAAATTAGTATATTTGTTAATACAATTAAGTAGGATTGGTTATAATTTGAGTTAATTACTAGACTAACTAAATATAATGTGTCCATATGTATATATATATATATGTATATATATAATGGGGTGCAGGTAAGAATTCGTGGCCAGAACTTGTTGGGAAAAACGGAGATGAAGCAGCGGAAATCATAAAGAGAGAAAATCCTAACATTGTTGATGTCATTGTGATTTTGGAAGGAACTGCAGTGATTGAGAACTTTAGGTGCGATAGGGTTTGGGTTAGGGTCAACGAGTGCAGGATTGTTACTGAAGTTCCTACAATAGGCTAAAATTGTTCTGATTGCGTTTGTAATTTTATTTTCTTAATTAATATATATATATATGTCTATAAATATAATATTGTAATACTCTCAAAATACTATAATAGAATAATAAATAAATAAATAAATAATATATTTAAATTTATTTATTTTCTATTTAAGCATATCTCTTCTTTAAAAGAACATTTTGCATAAATGTTATTCTAACTTTACATTTTTTAATATTTTTTATTTATAATATACTTTTTCTTTAAATATCTTGAGCATCATACAGAGGTTGAAGTTAGAGAACTAGCTGATGTTTCTTGGAGATTCACGTGAATATAATAATTGTGAAAATCCTACTCAGGATTTCTTCTTTTTTTTTTTTTAACATAAATTTATGGCTATGCAGCATATTATTGTAGAACATCAAAATTTATGGCCAAGAAAATCTGACCCTTATCATATTGAATTGCTTGTCTGTTAAAAAATGAGGAGATTATGTGGAAACAAAGGACTTAAATTTCATGCTCAAACATTTGGATAATAATAATTAAGATAAATGATTCTCTTTGCAATCAGGTAATAAGATTATGGATCGCCTTTTGCACTTTATTCTATTGGTAAAAATCAACGACTTGTTTGATACTAAGACAGTTTGATAGAAATTTTTTATCACAAAAAAAGTTGGTGCCCCCTTCAGATATGTTTGTTTGGAAGCAATAAGGGATGTATATTATATGAAAATATTGGTTTATCACTTGCCTTATTATCTTAACAAAACTAGATTAACATCATTTTCTTCAATAATTTCAACAATTAATTCTGGAGTCAAAAAAATATGCATATATTACCTAAAGTTAAGTGTTTTTACTGATATGTCATATGCAAAATATCCTTCCTCCAACATAGTGGAGAATTATATCTTTTTTACCTTATAGATTCAATATATGTGAAAGACATGGAAACATTTTTGCATCATGTGCTTGTCAAATAAGTGTGGTATCTAAACCCTCTTTATTAAAAATCATTGAGAAACATTTTAAAAATAAAAAATAAAAAATATATACATTCATCAATCAAAGAATATACATACACCAATTATAATACTTCATAGATAACTTCTTTATGAAAATACATATGGGAGCACAGTTCGACTCGAAACTACAATCTTATATAGAAGAAGGGACATACTAACTATTAAGTTAAGTAGTAGTAATAAACTATTCACAAATATGATAGGACAAACTGACGATTGATTAGTCTACTTTCTTTTATATGATTGTATTGGTTTTAAAAATTAAGAATTATGATCACTTTGGTAATTTGGTGGTCTCTCAACTAGTTGGTTTTCCAAGATTTCAATAGGGAACTCATTGACATTATCCTAATGTTAAGAGCTTAGCCTAGTAATAGGAACAAATTCAAAGGGTAGGTTTCAATTAAGATTTTCGAATGTTTCTACAATTTCTGTTTTATTATACACTGGTGTACTAGAAAGTACATATCACAATTGTATTGTCTTGTGCATGAATACTACCGTTACCTCATTTCTTAATTGGTTGAGGTAATAGTATTCAAGGATACAGATGCCTACTGAAATCAATGAGAAATATTATAATATTTTCATTATTCTTTCCCTATTTTTTATGTTATCTCACTCTATAGCTCTACTTTCTTTAGTCTCTCTCTCATTTTTCCTTGTTCTCCCTAATATTTTTTTGTGGCTATTAAATTTCATGAGCCAGAATCCTGATAAACTAATATTAGAGTTTGACAAACCTATGAAGATCATTTCTTCCATTGTCAAGTGATTAAGAACAAAGGAGAATCTATCTTGACAAGTACCCGATGAGTTAACCTAATGCAGGAGTCTTGGATAGACATGAGCAGAGGCTCCAAAACTCTATGATTGACTATGAAATTGTAGATTCCAAGTTGGAGGAAGTGTTGGATGTCAAATTTGATGCAAATTTGGATGCTAAGTTTGTTTATAACAATGTCTAACTTTAACTCGCCATGATCAGAACCCTTACTAAAAACCCTCATTGCTCCACTTTTCAAGTTGTCCTTTAAACCAACAAATCATAAAGGCTCCATATTTTTCTCCACAAACTTAGCTATCTCTACTAGCATCTCACTAGTTCTTACACTAACCTCCAAGTCTGCCTTATGGACTATACGCTAAGTGTATTATCCCTACCCCACAAGTGATGGAGATCAATGCTTACAGCCAGTCACTTTTTGTACCTTAATGCTTACAAATCAACACCCTGCAAAAGTCATCATATCCTTCTTTAATGTAGAAAACCCCTAGGTTTGGATTAAAAGGTGCCAACATTATTTTTCAAATTTACATAGTGCTTAAGGGATAGAACATGATAACAACCATTCTCTATCTGGATATAAACTAGTGAGTGGTATTAAGGTTGGCTCATGCAACATGGAGACATGAACTAGCGCGATTTCGAAAAAGAAATTTATCTGTAGGTCCGGATATCACAACCTAGCAAATATAATGAAAGAGCTTTAAAAGTTGAAGCAAGAGAACAACTTGCCCAAATACTAGGAGCTATTCAAGGGATAAAGGTTAATGAGGAGCTTCATGAATAAACTAGGCACCAGCCATTCGATGATTATTGAAGCCTGTGGTGTTTTTCAAGGTGCGAGGCTTATTTGGAGACATGACATTCATAAGCTTTTTGTAGAAATTGACTTCCTCTATGTTAAATAGCTTCTTCACTATATCAACACCCACATAATATGTCTGCTAATGTGGAGAAGCAATTGAGAGACATGTTCTCATTGCCTGGCAACACTGGCTCATGGGACTCCTATGGGTTTCACTACGTTACTTTATGCTCTTAAAGAGCTCAATCAGGTATTATACTTAGATTAGCGTGATATTGTTTAGAGTTGTTTAGTTCTTCTCTATGTTTTTTGTTGTTTTTTTTCTCCTTTTTGCAGCAAAAAAAATGACCAACTTTGTTTTTATTTGGTTTTAAATTATTTTAACTTTCGTTTTACTTGTAATTACTTTTAAAAAATGATCTAATTTTCGTAATATTTATGAGCGTGCTTATGGAACACCCACGTGGTTAATGTGAATTTGAAAAATTAAACCACACCATATTAATTAAAAAAAAAAAAAAAAAAACTTAAATTATAAATAGTCAAATGGTATAAACAGAAAATGATTTTTCTGTAATTCATATTGAATTAATAATTGTGGATATTGACATGAATTAGATAAGTACTAAGAAGACAACATTAAGACGACAAGCCGGCTGCCGCAAGAAGCAGAGCTCGTGGGTTGACATGGATGCTTATCATGGTTGAAGTCAAATTAATGCATATTTTACATCTGGCTTAAAAAATTCAAGCAAAGTGAATTTGAAATTTCCCAGCATCCAAATAGGCGGCCTCAGTCTATATACAGATATAAACAGCCCACGATGTCCATAAACTCATCACTTGATTTAAAGTTATAGAAGGAAAAATAAGAGAAAGAAACCAACGGGATCAGAAATGGCAACCACATGCAAAGGTAGCTTTTTCTTTTTGGAATTAGTTTATTTGTTAATACAATTAATAGCATTAATTATAATTTGAGTTAATTACTAGACTAACTAGATATAATGTGTGTATATATATATATATATATATGTATGTATATATATAATGGAGTACAGGTAAGAATTCATGGCCAGAACTTGTTGGAAAAAACGGAGATGAAGCAGCAGAAATCATAAAGAGAGAAAATCCAAACATTGTTGATGCCATTGTGATTCCGGAAAGAGCTGCAGTAATTCTGAACTTCAGCTGCGAGAGGGTTTGGATTAGGGTCAACGAGTGCAAGATTGTTACTAAAGTTCCTACAATAGGCTGAAATTGTTCAATTTCGTCTGTAATTTTATTTTCTTAATTAATGTATATTTATTATGTCTATGTTTATGAATAATAATATTATGATATCTCTCACAATACCATTGGCTGGTTTTCGAACTGACCATTTAATTTCTGTAATCAAATAATAAATAAATAAATAAATCATACATCTATATTTATTTATCTTCTAATACAAGCATGACTCCATTTTTTTTTTTTTATTTAAGAAAAATATTTTGGATAAGACTGGGCCTTTCCTAAAAAGTCAGTTTCCAGCATTTGACCTTAGAGAACAAAATTCTACATGAAGGGAAGGGAATAAGCTCAAAGTGTAGTTTTCTTTTTAGGGTTTCAGAATTTTTCTTTTTAGTCTTCTTGTTTTTGCAGTTTTTTATTCTGTTATGCACTGGTAGCAGAGGTTGCAGCTATATTCTCATCTGTAGAAATATTACCAACGAATCAAATCAGATTGTTCTATTTCTCAATCTTTTTTACTTGCTCCTATAGAATCAAGGAGGAAAAATTGGGAAAAAAAAAAAAATCAGTCATTCACAATTATTAATGAAGGATTCCTCGAGAGATGTTAAGAATCAGTAATCAATTTTAAAAATCAAATGGGTTCGATCTTATGCATGCGCAAGAAAGGTAATCAAAAAAGAAAAAAAAAAATTTTTATTTTATTTTTATCACTTAGGAGCCCAATTAAATGAATGAGACGTATCATAGTATTTCCATTATTCCTCCCCTACTTTTCCTCTCTTCTCTCCCTCTTTATCTCTCTACCTTCTCCTCTCTCTCACTCTGTTCTCCCCATTTATTTCTGGCGTGGCTGTTAAAATCCATGAGCCAGAATAATCCTAACACCAGATTAGCCAACAAATACTGTAGGAATACAGGGCAATACTCTCCTAGTCAACCCTCATTTCTACCCAAGTGGTATTGTTTGGCTGACACGTCATGTGGTTAGATATGGATAATTTTCAATTAAGATTCTTGGAAACTAAGCAAAGAACGCAAGGTTTTGCGCTCAGCAAGTAGGCACATTTACAAGCCAACTTCTGCCACAATAGAAGATACTGAAAATATTTATGGTCTGTATCTAAGCCAAATCATAATTTACTCATGGGTTTCTAGATGAATGTGATGCAAAAAAAGTTATTCATGACATCAATTATGCCCTAGAACTGCAAAAATAAAAAATAAAATAAAAAAAAAGAAAAAAACAATATATTTCTTATTGTATTCACTCATGCAAATAAGAATCTTAAACACAAATCTTTTAAGGTAGAAACAGAGTGTATAACAGTATCCTAAACACAGCCAATGCCCTCTTACCCATTACCAAAAGAAAAGCTGACAAACTCCAAGGTCCGTGTAAAATTGACAGATTGTAGAAAGTAAAATAATCCGGAGCCTGCAAATAAGCATCCATTGGTTACAAGAACAAGCACCTGTAATATCAGTATCTGCATTCAGAAATATTATATCAACAAAACCATTATCAGGCTTGAACTGATTTGCAAGGCTATGATTTGACACGGTCTCCTTAAACAAGAAGAGACACTCCTTTGTACAGAAATAGTTCATAGCATTGGGCAATAAAAAACAAACAGAATGCTATCAGTTACAATTTTAGCTGCCCCCTTAACATTTGAAGCCACCACATACAAGGAACCATACTATGAGGATCATAACAAGGATTGCTCCTCCTACCATCAGCTTCATTTGAAGATTCTGCAGCCACATCTTCCGCCGTAACTGCCTACCTTGCCTCTGGAAGCTGTCAGCCTAAATGAAAAAATAGCATGTGAAAAATAGCAAAAATAAATTAAAAAAGCTGCCAGATTCTGTTTCGACCTGCATGAAGAGCAAGAGAACAAGGTACCTGAAATTGTAGGTTTTCTGTCTTGTCCACTAGAAGTTCGATTCTTTCCCCACGATCCAGGACCTATATTAAAGCAAGGATAGCATGTTATATGAGTTCATAAACAGATTTCCATAATGTTCAAGGAGAGCAGCAGAAGTATAGTTTGTTATTTCTTTCCAATGCATGCTTTAAAATATATCTCATTACAAGAAGGCAACAAACTTCTTAAGTGAAAATGAACTCTCAAGAGTAAATTTAAAGCCTCCTGCTGGTATTGCTGGACCCTAAAACTGGAGAAGTATCTTAAATCAATTGTTAAGGATATTGAAAGAATGTAGCAATTTATTTCATATTCAAAAGGAGCTTAACTCAAACTTTCCAGCATCCATGTGTATTAACTATTACATTGCTTCGAAGTTCACCAAAAAACAAGTTTGGTTTTTGTTTTCCAGAACCCTTCAACTGTCACATCCTCTTCTTACCCTCTCCTGTACTTTCCTGGTGTTTTTTCAGGTTTAAATGTAAAAGACTCTAAAAATTAAATTCAGATACAATTACAATATTCAAAGACGAAATAAGCGTAAAAGTGCATCTAGATCCCCTACTTGCTTGAATGTTTTAATTCTCAGCTAGGAAATACTGTTTTTGAAAAGTTACCACCACTTAATTAAGAAATCTTAGCCCAACTATCAGATCTCACCTTTAGAAATCAGGTCAAACTTACAGGCTCAATCTCTCTTTGAGCATGAGGTGCATCTCTCACAACGATTGTTTTAGTAAAACTATGTCTTTCTATTAACTTTGTTCATAATTTATCACCATTGTTAAACACAAATGTGTCCCTCAAACAAGATGGTAAGACCTCAGTTTTGTTCATGTAATAAAATAAAGTAAAAACTCCTTTGGGTTTTGAAATAACAATATACGTATACACATATATTTTGTTAACTGAAGAAAATCACGTAAGAACCTTTCAATTTTAAATGAGAGTATGTGTATATATATAGAGTAAAAAGGAATCCACTTCTTATAACATACCTGTTAAATTTGCCAAAAAAATTGTTAACATTTTAATATTATAGTTGCTGAGTTTGGAAAAACTTACCCACCTTTGTTCAAAATGGTAAATTCCAGGGAATAACAATAGGAATACAATAGAAATTGGATAAAAGTTGGATGAAGATATTGAAATCCATAGAGGATTTCAATATAAAAGTAGAACTGATTCAATTGTAAAGCAAATATGAAAATTACAATCCAAACCTCTATATAAGTAATTAAGATCAAGGAATAGAGTTGAATATTATAGGAATTAGACCAAATAATGCTGGCACCAGATTAAGGTTACCCTAATTTGAATTCATTTATCTTGGTTGATCATTCACTAATCAACATGCTCTATCATAGAAATGATGTTTTTGCAACATTTAAACTGCAAGAAAATAAGGAATGTAGCGTCTGAAACTCATCCCATCAAACTAATCACATTTCCAGATCTCCCCATAGTTCTCAAGCATCTCTCAGCATAATAGCATAATGTTATAAAATTGGACTAGTGTATTTGTTTGGCTTTGGTTTTTTCTTTTTCCTCAGTTTTTATGTTTTTATTCTGGCTTTGGCAATTGAATTGCAAACCTCAGGCTTGTCTTGCCCACTAACAAATATGATAACCACAGAGACAAAGAGCTTGTGGTTACTTCTTTGGCCATTGTTGAGCTTCTGAATTCTATTATGTCTTCCATAAACCTTCTAAATGGATCTGACAAATTCAGCTAAAAATTATATTCTATGGCCAGCATATGGAATAAGGTTAAATGAGTTTTATTTATTAGATAAGGACCTAACATCACACCAGGATCTTAAACACACTTGAAAATCTCATACTGTTGAGATCCTAAAAAATCATGAATAGTTACAATAGTTGATAACAACTCTCACGTACTCGAATAGTCATGGTTGATCGGATTCTCATGTACTCTTTTGTGTCCATAAATAATAATTGTAAATCAAAACGAAGATACGTAATTTTTGAAGAATAAAATCTCAGTTTATTATTCTCTCTAAACTTTATATCCCTCTCTCTCTTCTCTTCTCTCTCTGTTATCTCTTCTCTCTATATATTTTTCTCTTTCTCTCTCTAACAACCTCTCTCTATATATATTTCTCTCTCTTTCTAAAACATTTTTCTTTCTCTCTCTATTTCTTTCTCCCTCTAAAATCTCCACTCTCTCTTTCTCACAAACTCTCTTCTTCTCTCTTCCCAACTTCCTCTCTTCTCTCTTTTCAGAATCTTCTTTTCTTCCCTAAAATTCAAATTCTGCACCAATATTTTCTTAAATTCAACTTCTGCCCCACTATTTCCTCAAATACAAATTTTGCCCCAATATTTTCTAAATTTTAGATTCTGCCCAACCTTTCAAATTTTCTCATAATCACCCCAAAATCATTCAAAGTTTAATATTTTTCTAAATTGAAGGTCCGGTGAATTACATGTCAAAACCAGATCCTAACAATTTAGTATCAGAGGCAGGTTCTAGATCCCAATGGGAGCCGATGATGGCCGACATTGCGAAATTTTCGATCAGATAGAGGAAAAACTCAATCTGATGATCCAGTTGTTGAGTGGTGACGTTACCTCTCTAGAGGACGCAAAACCAATGGCCTCTATTGCAGCTGTGCGCGAAGTGCAGAGTGGGACTCTTCTTTTCCCTATGGGGCATGACGAAGAAGATGAAACAAAAAGGGGTAAACTGGCTTTTAACAAGGCAAACCCTAAAACCGGTTCAATGACTAAATCAGTTGAAAAAACCCTAAAACTGTTGGTTCGAGCCGGACTAATTCAAAGACAATATGAGGCCAGACTAAACCCGTGTCAAACCGAATTAGTTTATTGAACCAAACCGATCAGACCCCAGTGGACCGAATCGAACCACTCAATCTCTCTGTCACTCATATTCCCTTGTTCTCTCTTGGTCTCTCACTGATGAAAACAAAACAGAAGAAGGAGAAGCGGAAGAAGAGGAAGTGGAAGAAGAAAAAACAGAAGAAAAATGAAAAAAAAAGTGGGAAAGGAAACAAAAGAAGCGAAAGAAGAAAAGATACAAAAGATCCACATGAAGTTCTTCGGTAGCACATTAAAATATATACATATATATAAATTAATAATATCTATATATAATCATAATAAATAGTAATAATATCCTTAGATAGCAAATGTTGGAAGCTGAATTTCAACCTTGGGGACAAGGTTGATATCCAAGGAGAAGAAATTGTTGAGATCCTAGAAAATCATGAATAATTGTAATGGTTGATAAGAATTCTCACGTACTCAAATAGTTGCAATGGTTGATAAAAATTCTCATGTAACCTTTCATGTTTATAAATAATAGTTGTAAATCAAATCTAAGGAATGTAATTTTTGTAGAATAAAATCTCAGTTTATTATTCTCTCTCTAAACTTTCTATCTCTCTTATCTCTTCTCTCTTCTCCCTGTTATCTCTTCTCTCTATAAATTTCTCTTTCTCTCTCTAAAAGCCTCTCTCTATATATATATTTCTCTCTTTCTCTCTCTAACAGTCTCTCTGTTTCTAAGACAATCTTTCTTTCTCCCTCTAAAATCTCCACTCTCTCTCTTACAAACTCTCCTCTCTCCCTGACTTCCTCTCTTCTCTCTTTTCAGAATCTTCTTTTCTTCCCTAAAATTCAAATTCTGCACCAATATTTTCTTAAATTTAACTTCTGCCCCACTATTTCCTCAAATACAGATTCTGTCCCAATAGTTTCTCAATTTCAAATTCTGCCCCAACCTCTCAAATTTTCTCAGAATTACCCCAAAATCATTTAAATTTATATATTTTTAACTAACTAATTATTATATATATTATTACTTTAACTGAAAATTTAAATATATTATCATTTTTTTATTTTTAAAAATTATAAGGAAACATCAAATTCAATTTCATCTGAAGATAAATCAGGCTTATAGTCCTTGAGGACGAGCAGGGATCCTTTCAAATTCCATACTTCACGACTGCAGACTCTTTTCTTATCTTCCTCTTGATATATATATATATATATATATATATATAGGTAAACACTACGGACATCTCTTTTATTATATATGGTGTTCTTCCCTTGTTAATAGATATGGATAAGCTCTGTACAGTATAGGACAGGTAAGCTGCGTAAAACCTATGAACAGCCACCATTAATCAAAGTCAGAGCCATACTTTACAAATTAAAATTCATGAAATAATTTCCCACATCTCCACCGAGCCGCCTCATATGCTATATAAATACCCTACAACCTCAGGAACTCATCCTCACTTGTTCTATTGAATTTTACATATAAGAGAAACAAAAACAATTTAGAGAAAAAGGAATGGCGTCTGAATGCCCAGGTAAGTACGGATCAACTCTTCTTTTCATATATAAGGGTAATTAATTAGTGCACAATTATAAGAAATTATATACATATACATATATGTATGGGTGTTGCAGGTAAAAACTCATGGCCGGAACTTGTTGGGAAAAACGGAGATGAGGCAGGGGAAACCATAAAGAGAGAAAATCCAAATGTCTTGGAAGCCATCGTGTTGTTGGAAGGAACTCCGGTGATCAAGAATTTTAGCTGCAACAGGGTTTGGGTTTAGGTAAGCGATTGCAAGATTGTTACTCTAGTTCCTACTATAGGCTAACATTGCCCCACGTAATTTCATATAATAAATGTAATAATACATGGGCTAGTTTCTTGACTGATCTAGCTTCCATTGTAACCAAATAAATAAATAAGTAGTTTTTATTTAATTTTCAATAATTAGTAAATTCTCTTATGTTATTTTTCTTTAGATATTTATTTGAATAATTGGAAATAAATAAATGTGACTGATATTTTATGTGATTTAATAGTTTATTATATATTAATATTATATCCTATTTTCTAATTATATACAATTTGGATTTTAATTTGATTTAAAAATTTTATTTAATTTCAATGCAAATCAAATTTTGGAGGGTAATTAGAAACCAAACTAAATTAAACTATTTCGGTTTAGTTTTTCAATTGGGTTAAATTTTTTAGTTTGGACAAAATAACTTGTAATACCCAAATTAATTTTTTGTAATTTAAATTAATTTGTAAATGTAGTTTTTTTAATTTTTTATTTTAATTTAGTATAAAAATGAAAAAAATTTGAAAGAGAATGAAATTGAAAATAATTTTGAAAAAAAAACAAGTGAAATTTTGGATTTTGAGGGTATTTTTGAAAGAAAAATCGAAAACTATGGGTCAAAATGTAATTTAAAAAAGTTATACCACATAAGATGCCCGGTTAGTAGCTCTTACGAACCAGAACACGCCACGTGGCAACGGACACTGACATGGTGCCACACGGGAGGCCACGCGGGCGATCTGCGTGCCCGCGATCGAACCGTCCATATTCGCTCCCGCGTGCACAGACGACCTGGATGTGTTCTCTCCCTAAACGTGCTTGGACGGTCAGATTTAAATGCGATCAACGGTCCAGATCCACTTTTTATTTAAACGCGATTGGACGGTTCATATCAGATAGCGATGAACGGTCTAGATTCACTCCCTATTTAATTGCGATCAGACGTTTCAGATCAATCGCGATGGACGGCTCATATTAAAAGGGGACGAATATAAATAATCCTCTTCACACCAAATCCTAAGCCTAGCCGTCAGACACCCTCATCGGAGAAAAAGACCCAACCGCTGGAAAGGAGAACCACCACCATCCACCGCCGCGCCAGAGCCACTTCCGATCGCCAAAGAAGTAACAAAATTTCTTTTTGCTCAGAATTCAATTTTAAACACCCCCATGGCCATATCGGAGTAAAATGATCGACCAGTTGGCCAAAAACTACGGGCAAAGCCCGGCAGTGCCGCCGCAAAAAATTTCAAAAACCACCTCCGATAAGGCCCTTCCCGATTTCCGTTATGCAAAATTTTTTCACCGTTTTCTTCTCTACAGGTTGACCAAAGTAAAACACTCAACCGCAAAAGCGAGCTAGAGGAGCCGCCTCACCGAAGAGCCCTGCTGCTGGTGAGTTTTAATTTTTCAATTTTTTCGGCCAACTGAGGTCCCTTAATGTGTTTTCTCACAAGGATTGATGCAAAACTGACCAAAAATAGCCAACCTGAGGTGGACCACCATCGCGGGCAGCGGCGTCGTCGCCGAAGCACGGCGGAGCCACCGTGCTGGAATTTCAAAATTAGCCAAAAAAGGGTGCTGACACTGTTTTTGGATTTTTTGGGATATTTGTAGATACTTGTAGCGTGTTTTAATTTTCGAAGAAAAATTCAAGGAATCCGGGGACCGCGATAGGCACAGTCAATAAGTTTCATTTTTTAGGCATCGAATTGAGTAAGAATCTCTTACTCTATTCTCTGTTATGGAATTGAAGTTAAATTAATAATAATACGGTATTTTATACAATTTAAAAAATATTCATAATTAATTATGTGTTCGAAAATTATATATTATTGTTTCTGTTAATTATTTTTACGGTTTGAATGCATGATAGTATCTGATTGATCGATTTTACAGCTTTGAATGCATGTATTGTTTATTTTATGGGTTTACGGTTGAATTGGAAAAAAGAGAGATTAAAGAAAAACGGAAAATTGTGTGATTAAGTGAATGGATGAAGCGACAGCCTTACTGGATATCCTGAGAGATGGTAGACGAACTGGGCGCATAGAAAATCCTACCGTGAACGTTGCTTCATACCGGATGGGGTATCGAAGTTTGGTAATTTGACACTCATACCAGATAGGGTATGGGGACGACCCATTTCACCCTCACACTGGACGGAGCATTGAGGTTTAGTGGTTTGGGGCTCATATCGGACTGGGTATGGAGACGACCCGTTAATTTGAAATGTTAAAGGAAATGGTTCACGTGTTGTAGGAACATCCTTATAAACCCCCATGGATACTAATAGGTTGATAAAGGATAGAATTGTTATTCAAATCGATTGCATATGAAATCATTATTTGAGTTATGTTATTATTTCTATAAGTTGTTTTGTAAATCTCACTACGGTAAATAGATGGCAAAAGATTTTGTTTATGATAAATGAATTTGTTTAATTAAGAGCTCCATTAGTTGTTTTGATTTTTCTACCAACCTTCATTTCTATGTCGTTGAATAGCGTGATATTCTTACTGGGATAGCGTAGCTCATTTCTTATTTAACCATTTTAGATCAAGATGACCAGAATCCAGAGGCTGATCCATAAGAGAGTTGCGAGTAGCATACCAGTTTTATTTATTTTCCGTTTATTTCATTAATTTTTTGTATTTCCTTCAAAAGTGTAATTTATGTAGCACTATTTAGTACTTTATTTATTTTCCGTTTATTTCATTAATTTTTTGTATTTATTTCAAAAGTGTAATTTCTGTAGCATTATTTAGTACTTTAAGTTATTGTGTAAGAAATATAGACACTAACTAATTATTTCGTTTCCACACTTAATTTATGAATTATTTCTTTTAAAATTTCGGAACCGTTACATAACTTACAACCTACGCAACGCATTATTTACTTAAGGCACACATGAATATTACCTAAAGAAAACCAATAATATATTGACGTATAAATTAATGTCACTACAATGTATATAAATCTATTGAACTCAAGAATGGTCTTGCCCATAAATAACATCTTAATTTGTAATTAATTCCCTTCTTTAATGCATTTTTAAGTTTCTGATTTAAGAAAAAACACTTATATCCCACCTCATCAGCTATGTAAATCCATCAACTCATCTTCACTTGTTTTATTGAATTATAGAGAGAAAATGTCATCTGATTGCCCAAGTCAGTATGGATCAACCTTTTTTTCTCTCAATTTTATTTTAATAAAAGTGAATGATTAATTCTTATTTTCTAGTAATATCTTACTAATTGATACAATTGGTTCAATCTCGTAAAATTATTTCATAGAAATTTATTGATATATATATATATTTTATAATATTAAATAATCAGTATTCTTTCTGTTTTTATTGTAACAAAAAATTCAATTTTTGTGTAAAAAAGACCCCTATTATCTCTTTAGTTTATCACATATTTTATTAAGTAATCAAATTATTTAACCTAACATGTCCGGTTGACACCTAGACTAAACTCTTACAATTTTATTAGGAAAAAAAAAATGTAAAAAGTGAAGTCTCTTATTTTGTCAGTAATTTAATTTAGAAATATTACATGTGTATATATAAGTTAATGAATTAATGCATAGTTATAAGAAAATATACATATGTATATATGGGTGTTGCAGGTAAAAACTCATGGCCGGAGCTTGTAGGGAGAAACGGAGATGAGGCAGCGGAAATTATAAAGAGAGAAAATCCACTTGTGGCTGAAGCCACTGTGTTGCCGGAAGGAAATAAGGTGATCCTATATTTTGACTGCGGAAGGGTTTGGATTAGGGTCAACGCGTGCAACATTGTAACCGTAGTTCCTCATACAGGCTAATATTCTCTACCTGGATTTTTAATTAATTTTCTTAAGTTCAGAGTCGTCCTCATAATATTGTGATATTAATTTAATTCCTTATAATAAATAAATAAATATATAATGTGTCTTTATTTGAAATTAATTAAAATTTTTGTGAATCATTTCCATTTTCGAGAATACTCAATACAAAGGTAATTTTTGAGAAAATATTTTTAATATTGTGGGTTGAACATAAAATACCTCGAAACCTATGAGACTAATTTTTTATGACATAATATATATGTTAATATTAATTTATTTAATAATTAAAATTTGAATTTCTAAGAGATGTAATTAATAGAGGGTGTACATTTTAAATTAATCTATTATAGGGAACGTTACAAAAAAATATCTAGGAGATTGGATTAAATTTTTATTGGACCGAGCCCAAATGGAAATGGGCTAGATATGTGTTTAGATTTAATGAGGTATAGGAGACAAAAACAAAAAATGAAGGGATGCGAGGGATCTAAACCTGAGTTGGCCGACCCTAATAGAAAACCAGGCTAGGGAAGAGAGAGAAGCCCCTGGTGGGCTGAACGTTAAGAAAAAAAGAAATCATATATGTAGATATAGAAGACAGCTGAAGTTTGATCCAAATAATAGTGGGTCGAACCCATAGAAAAGATCTTTTAGAAAGAAAGATTTTGGTCTAATGAACCTGGTGAGGCCAAGTCCATAGCAAGCGTATAAGAAAAATTTAAAATACTAGTGGGCCAAATCTTCCTAAAATGGATTAGAAGTGAAAGGTTTTGGGTAGGTCGAAGGATGGGAAAGAAAATAAAACTTAGTTTGAGGTAATAAATATGAAATTAATTTTTTATAACATAATATATATGTTAATATTAGTTTGTTTGATGATTAAAATTTGAATTTCTATATTAAATTAATAATTTAATTAAGAGATGTAATTAATAGAGGGTGTATATATTAAATTATTACAAAAAAAATATCTATATAATTAATTTCTGAAACTAAAGAACCATTGTACATAAGCTATTCCAAAATTTTTTTTTTGTGCCCAATAAAATAAAATTGGATTGTTCCATCACTTTATTGGCACTTTTTGTTCTTACAGGACTACTTTTTATACTAACATTTTCACAAGATATAAATTCGTCACTCAAGTATAGACATCATATAATTGATGAAGAATTCTATCAAACTTGTGTCCATAAAGTTAGTGAGAGATGCAACATAGAAGTGTTAGAATACTTTTTTTTCCAAAAAAATTAGGTTAACATGAGTCGAGATTGTTGTTTGAAAATAAAAAATTCCGGGATAAATTATCACCATCTTGTGATGGATGTCGTTTTGTCAATAAAATAATTACAGGCATATGAACCTGTAGCTCACAAAAAAACAAGGAAGTATGGAATGCATATTGAATTACAGAAAGGAAACGCGTGCTCCAATCACTCTTGACAAACGAGTTATAATACATAATCATAGTTGATAATTTCTCCCACATATATCTATTTTTCTGGGCTATTAATGTTAATTTTAATTTGAAGCATATAAAGTATCGAGCTTTTAGCAAGGTATATGTATACTTACAAAGTTATATATTGATATATCCTTCATATATTATTTTATCAAAATATTTAAAAGTTATATATTGTAAAATAATTTAATTTCATCACATAGACCTGGTTAAATTATATGAATTCACAAAAAAATCAGTTGAAAATTAACATTCAAATAATAGGTTATGTATGATATTTCATGAGTTTTTATTAATATGAAAGAAGATTGAATTAGATCAAATAGGCCAAAAAAAAAAAAACAGACTATCTAAATTTATTTGGTTAAATTCAAATTAATTGTAAATATTTTTCCTTACATGAGTTTTAATTAAAAAATAATTAATAAATCTAATAAAAATAAAACTAAATAATAAATTTCATAAACAATAATTATTTATTTAATAGATCATTTATGGAATTAATAAGATAAAATAATAATCTAAGAATATATATACCTTAAAATCTCGGTCCATTTAATCGGGACGGAATGAAATAAAACTCTTTAGGACATCTAATTCCAAATTGAAAATTAAATCAAACTATTGTATTCTAATTCGTTCTATTTAATTTCATCTAATATTAATTGTCTAGTATATGCCGAATTTTACCACTACTATAAACTCTAGGTACCATAACAGACTTTGCACTGAACTTGCTAATGAGTCCAATGATCTGCCCAAATAAGGAAAATTTGACCCATAATTTGAGGGATTGGAGAAATATTTTCTTTTGTTTTTCTCTTTTTGAATGATTGGGCAAATATTTTCAATCTTGTGGATTGAATATAAAATACCTCAAAGCCAATAAATATGAGAGTAATTTTTTTTAACATAATATATTTGTTAATATCATTTTGCTTAATGATTAAATTTTGAATTTCTATCTTAAATTAATAATTTAATTAAGAGATATAATTAATGAAGGGTGTACATATTAAATTAATCTATTACAGCGAGCATTACAAAAAAGTATCTATCTAATTAGTCGTTGAAACTAAAGAACTATTGTACACAAGCTATTCCAAAAACTAAAGAACCACTGTACACAAGCTATTCCAAAAACTTTCTTTTGGTCCCAATAAGGCAAAATTGGATTGTTCCTTCAATTTTCTGGCACTTTTTGTCACTGCAGGACTACTCTTTATACCGATATTTTCACAAAATATAAGTTTGTCACCCAAGTATGGACACCATATAATTGATGAGGAATTCTATCAAACTTGTGTCCATAAAATTAATGGGAGATGCAACATTGAAGTGTTAGAATATTTTTTTCTCAAGAAAATAAGGTTAACGTGAGTCGAAATCGCTGTTTGAAAATAATATATTCTAGGATCGATTGTCACCATCTTGTGGTGGATATCGTTTTGTCAATGAAACAGTTGCAGACATATGAACTTGTAGCTCACAAAAAAAAAACAAGAAAGTATGGAACTATTGCATATTGAATTATGGGAAGGAAGTACATGCTCCCATCTCTCTTGACAAATGAGTTATAAAACATAATTGTAGTTTATAATTTTTCCTATATATGTCCATTTTTTTGGATTATTAACAATAATTTTAATTTGAAGCGTATAAAATATCGAGTTTTTAGCAAAGTATATATATCTACAAAGTTATATATTGATATATATCCTTCATATATTGTTTCATCAAAATATTTGAAAAGTTATATATTGCAAAATAATTTAATTTTATCACATAGACCTAGTTTGTAACAACCCCAGTTTTCAAAGGTGGTTGTTATACTAATCAAACATGTAAGATTTATTCACATTATTTTTAATAAATAACACATCAAATCTCAAGACATCAACCTGCATAAATTTTCATTCCATTTGAAACTCATGTATACATATATATACTCGTGTATACTAATTCTCATTTACCTCATTTACAATGCCAAACTAGATTATCAAGTGTTAATAATGGAAGTATAAGTAATTCCATCTAAATGAGACATGTATATGTGTAATGATATCAAAACAATCTCATACCATGCTCTAAATCAACGATAATTGCTCTATGGTACGCCTTACTTATTCCAAAGTTTGAACACACGCTTCTTGTACATCCGATTCTTACTCTTGTTTTATCTGCTCTGTAATATATAACATGTAATGAGCTATATAGCCCAGTAAGTAAAATTTAAAATTCACATCAAAACAAGTAAAAAATTTACATCTAACTTCCCGGTACTGGGCATTATCCAACTTAACCATTTCCCTTCCTTTCTCTCACTATCATTGGTCATATATGTAGTCTCTGCATTCAGCATAGCAAACCCTAACCCATTACAACAAGTTTTTGCTCTGCTTACTCCTAATTTCCCTCCTAAAAAGTCATCTATTCACAACCATATACCTCCATTTGCCTGTCCCTAATTCTTCCCAACTTAGTCTACCCCTAGCAGGTCTATTTTCCTTTAACCATAATTTGCCCAGTATCTTAGTCTAACTCCCACCGTAAACCTCTCCTCAACTTCTTAAATTTGCCTAATGGAGCACCAACGCCTCTCAAATTATTAAGAACACCCTAACCAAACTCCCTACGTTTTTCTCTTCAGTTCAGCCCGTATTTCCCCCCTCTTCCCCTGATTTATTTTATTTCCCACATCCCCTATCCTAATTTCTACCCCTAACGCTAATTACCATCAATCCAGCTTCCCTCTTGACATATTTACAACATTTCCTTGGTGCTTAAGCCACTGGATATTCACCCATTCCACAGTTATAGCCATTAGATGTACCAAGATTGCAAACATAAAAGAAAAGAGAAAAGTAACTAAAACGAAGAAGAAAGAAGGAAAAAAATATAGATAAATAATTAGTTCTTGGGTCATCAAACCCTCGACCCAGCCACTGGGCCACAATAGAATCCCATATTCCTTCACCTCCAGATCATAGAACCGCAAATATTACAATTGCCCACCAATTGCATGTCAATGCCAATCACACACACCTGACGCATCGAACCCTCGACCCAACCACTAGGCCATAATAGAATCCTATATTCCTTCAAATTTGGATCACAGAATGGTAAATATTACAATTTCCCACCAACGACATATCAATGCCAATCACACACACTCAGGGCATCGACCCCTCAACCAAATAACTGGGCCTACTGTATTGTAATTTTAGCATATTCCAAGCACAACAAGCACATGAACACAATGAATATACTATAGTAAAGCAAATGTGTAAATCCCCAAGCATTAAACGTATGAGGGTCACCATGCATTTTTTAAAAAATATTCACCAAGAAAATACATATATATATAAATCGACACACATTTCAATTTTCCTCTTCCCCCTCTCTTCTCTTAATTAGTTCGGTTAGCCATTTTTTCCTCTCTCTGTCCAAGCTTAATTAATCACAGAATTTTCTCCATTCCCTTAGTTCAGAACCTCTTTAAACTAATCCAGTAAAGACCTCCCAGTTTTGAGCTCCTTCCCACAAACTTTTACTCTGTCTCTCTTTTCGTTCTTCTCTATTATTATTAGGAACTTTAACATAACTATCTTTGCCTCCTAGATCCTCCTCCTGAATCAGTTCTATACCACCCAAACACAAAAAGAAGAAATCACAAAGAACTTATAATGTAAATTTCTATTTGAGCAATGAAGAGCAAATGGTACTTGCTTCTCGGATATGTATAATGATGATTCAACACAGTCTCTCCTTCCTCTCCCTACACCCCCGCATCAATGATGTTGCTCTGGTAAGTTCACTTATTGTTCACCCTCCCCTTAGCTTCTTTCGATATCACTATTCCCTCTCTCTTTTTCTCTCTAGGTCACCACTCTCATTCTCCCTCAAGTTTCCTCTCCTCTCTTTATACTAAACTCATCCTCCCCCCTTGTTGTGTTACAGGTGAGAAGAGAAAAGGGAGGTCATTCAGGCTTGGGGCTAGGCCTATGGGCTTAGGTCTTTTGGATTGGGCTGAAGAAAACATTGTGCTAGCTGGGTGTTACAAATCTCTCCTTTAAAAAAAAAAGATTGGGTTCTCAAAATTTACGAGCAGGGGTTCAAAACATATTTACTCATTTCCAAGTTCTTCCTCAACTTGGTGGTGTCGTTATAATGTTTAGTTTGTAAACACTTCTTTCCTAACTTCTATGACTAAGGTATAATTGTTAGGATTTGGTCTCTTAATTCTAAATATTTTAACAGTTATAGTTATTAGTGTCTCACTGTAATTTCTTTAGAATTTTTTATCAAGCAAAAGGAATATTGATGTGATCTTAGACAACCTATAATTAGTTCTAAAAATGAAACCTTGCATCAATGAGGAATGCCCAGAATAGGAGAGTAGTTTCATCCCTGAACGCTGTCCTAATTGGGATTATTCTAATAGATGGCCCAAGTTTGTCCAAGCTAGAATGCTTAAGGCCCAAGTAAGATTAATGGGTTTGAAGAATTGTAAGAAAGCCCACGCTCGAGGAGGAGGGCCACACGTGCGCCGAAAAAGTGGCCCAGCCCATATGGCCCATGAACATGCACATGTGCCCACATGAATCGTGTGTTTGAGTGCCAGGAGCGCCCACGCACGCGACCCTCTAGGGCCGCATGGAACCAACCACACGCGCGTAGGCCCAAGGGGCCAAACACTTGCACCCCACGCGGACAGGCCTGCAGACAGCCCAAACGGCCCAAGCCTAGCCTGTGCTTCTCGCGGGCCTCTTCTCGCACAACCCGCGCAGCCCAACTGGGCCGGCCCATCCGGGTAGCCAAAACCAGCCGACCCCTCTTTTTCCCTTTTTAAAATATTTAAATTACTTAATATTTATTTATTTTATTATTTTAAAATATTTTAAAAGGCTTGGGACCTACTTTTCAAAATACCCATGTGTTAAAATTAATTTTCACATATTTTTTAAATGGATTTCACATGGGATAAGTACGGATTTAAATTAATTATTATTTTAATTATAAATCTATAGGATTATTTAATTAATTTATTTAGGATATAATAATTATTTTATTTTATATTTATCTTACATTAAGATAGAATTTTATCTAGGATATTATTTTATTAATTATCTGAAGATTTTTGTACTCATCTAGATTGTCCGGGAAAGGCTATAAATACACATTTACCCCTAGGATGTAAAACACACATTTGAGAATAAGTTTGAGAGAATTCTTGAGAGTTTTAACTTTTTTTCTTTTATCATTTTTGCTAAAAATTAACTTCTTCAAGTTTTTCGGGAAGAAGGAGTATTTAGAAGTCTTGTTGAGTCAATGAGCGATGATCAACTTATAGGTAACTCTGTGATTTTTTTTTTCTTGTTTATTTCTCTAGTATTTGTTTTTACTTTCCTTTAGGATTATAGATTTAATTAGAGAGAAGAGTTTAATTCTAGGTGGTTATTTTTTTGGTATTGCATACGCTGAGTGAGTTTCAAGAGTAAATTCGATCCTCCCCCATACCTTATCGCGTCATCTGGTGTAAGAGCTTTGGCTCCTTGAAACCTAAATCTATCTTTATTTGATTTAGCATTTTGTTCTTAAATTAGCACTCAAAATTATTTGATTATTAATTCATATTGCATCCTGCTTGAATTCATATCTATCCGTTCAATTCAAGTAGTTCGTGTTATTATTCAAAAAAAAAATTATATATCCAAAATTACCAAAAATGCCCTAGTTGCACCCTATAAGACAATTGGCACATGTTTGCATTTTGTATCACAAAAGCAAAATAACTGCCTACTTGGTGATCGGAAATCATTTGAGAAATCAAAGGCAAAGTATGTTGCCTAACTCGTGTGAGCGAAAACTTTTATTTTCTTTCCGCACACTATCCACATTTAATTCTAAATTGCATTTCTGTAATCTGCATCAATGTTGCATAAAGAAACTTAATCGGTCGTAGATCGTAGCCGATAAATTGGGTGTAGTATAAGAAGATACACCTACTAATTATATCCATCAAGATTGATCAGATCCTTATGCATCAGTCCAAATTGTCATTCTTTGTGATCTATATTTTTGTTTTCTTTATTTTATGACTGTTACATAATTAAGTGACTAATTATTACTAGTTGTTTAACGCATAAAGAGCACACCATTCTTTTTTTCTGTGTGTTTGTTTCTGAGCTTCAGTAGAAATCAGAATCCTTTAGGGTTCCTTGTGTCATAAGGACTAACGTGTAGACCTGATTTAAGTGATTTCGATTTCAAATGCTCAACTCGACAGAGGAAGCTGTCAACTGAGAGATTGCAAGGTAAACATGAGTGAAGGTGAGGGAGATATTTTCTTTCATTAACCTTTACCTTGCAGGAAAATTCACTATGTTTCAATAAAGTGACATGCTTTCATTCCGAGAAAGTATCATTGTTGTCCGAAGGGTCATGAACCTATAAGCCCAATGAGGGGACAACGACCAGAGGGAGAACATATTCCACACGCGATGCCTTGTCCATGATAAGGTATGTGGAATGATCATTGATAGTGGTAGCAGTGCTAATGTGGCAAGCACTCTATTCGTGAAAAGAGCAAGGTTGACATGCATCAAGCATCCAAATCCTTATCGGTTACAGTGGTTGAATGAGTGTGGCGAAATTCAAGTTACCAAACAAGTCATAGTATCGTTCTTCATCGAAAAATATCACGACGAGGTATGTTGTGATATCGTACCTATGCATGCTAGTCACCTGATACTTGGAAGACCTTGTAGTTTAATAGACAGGTACAACATTACGGCCGCACCAATTGATATTCACTGAGAAAGGAAGGTTTGAATCATGTCCTTACATCTTTATCAACAAAAGAGGCACATGAAGATCATGTTAAAATTAAATAGTCCTTTAATGAATACTCAAGAAGTGTAGAAGAAAAAAAGAAGGCCATAGAGAAAGTCAATGGCCCATTAAGCATAAAGGATGCCCAACAGACAGCTAAAGATGGTCCATTGCGAGGAAGACCAAGATAGAAAACAAAGGAGTGTCCTGAAGACAGAGACATAATGTTGAGGAATATCTCTTATGAAAAGGGACGTTAAATTGTAATTACCTACAGGGAGATTCATTTTGACCTTAACCACTCTTTTTAAAGTCGTACTGTTTTTCTCTTACAAATAATTACCATAGTAAGTGGTCTACGAAGATTTGATCAAGATCCTAGAGGAATTATGAATGAAGTCATGACGTGCATCAACAACAAAGCAAACATGCCAGGGAGGTATGTGTGTTTCCTACTATAATCCCTAATCTTTTCCCTTGTGATGAAGGCTCAGATTTGAGGATTAATCTTTTTAAAGAAAGGAGAGATGATGTGATCCCAGACAGCTTAGAATTAGTTCAAAAAATACAACCTTACATCAATGAGGAACGCCCAGAATAGGAGAGTAGTTTCATGTTTGAACACTTTCCTAATTGGAATTATTCCAAAAGATGGGCCAAGTTTGTCCAAGCTAGAAGGCATAAAGTGCAAGTAAGATTAATGGACTTAAAGAATTGTAAAAAAGCCCATGCCTAAGGAGGAGGCCCACACGTGCGCCAAACAAGTGACCTAGCTCGCACGACCCATGAACATGCATGCATGCCCATACGGATCGCGCGCGCAGGCCCAAGGGGCCGAACACCCGTACCCTGCGCGGACGGGCCCGTAGATGGCCCAAATGGCGCAAGTCAGTTCCGCACGCACGCAGGCCCAAACGGCTGAACACCCACACCCCTCACGGACGGGCCCATGAACAGCCCAAATGACCCAATCCCAGCCCGCAATTCTTGCAGGCCTCCTCCCTCGCAACCCGCACGAACCAGCCGATCCGGCCCATCCGAGTAGCCCAAATCGGCCGTCCCCTCTTTTCCCCCTTTTAAAATATTTAAATTACCTAATTCTTATTTATTTTATTATTTTAAAACTTTTAAAAGGCTTAGGACCCACTTTTCATAATATCCATGTGTTAAAATTAATTTTCACATGGTTTTTAAAAGGATTTCACATGGGATAAATATGGATTTAAATTAATTATTATTTTAATTATAACTCTATCCGTTAATATTAATTAATTAATTAATTTGAGATAGAATAATTATTTTATTTTGAATTTATCCTACATTAAGATAGAATTTTATCTTAGATATTATTTTATTAATTATCTGAAGATTTTTGTACTCATCTAGATTGTTCGGGAAAGGCTATAAATAGACCTTTGCTCCTATGATGTAAAACACACATTTGAAAATAAATTTGAGAGAATTCTTGAGAGTTCTGGCTTTTCTTCTTTTAGTATTTTTGCTAAAAATTAGCTTCTTTAATTTCTTCAAGAAGTAAGAGTCTTTAGAAGTCTTGTTGAGTCAAAGAGTAGGGATCAACATATTAAGTCTGTGACATTTTTTCTTTCCTTGTTTATTTCCCTAATCTTTATTTTTACTTCCCTTTAGGATTGTAAATTCAATTAGAGGGAAGAGTTTAATTCTAGGTGGTTATTATTTCGGTATTACATACATTGAGTGAGTTTCAGGAGTAGATTCGATCCTTCCCATACCTTTTTGCGTCAAATACTGTCTTGGGCTATAATGATCTTCAAAATTCATTAACGTCTAATGTTTTCCAATCATAGTGTATGCAATTGTTATTACTGTACTACATGTTTTGAAAACATCATTTCCTATTCTCATTACATGGATCAATTTTTGATTACCTATAAACCTTATCACTGTGGTACATCTGCAGTCTCCCAAGTTTCCCATGTCTACTTTAAGCTATTGTTTCCTAATTTTTGAAATTCAATATTTGATTATTTGGAGTATATTATCTTAAATCTTTAATAAACCCTCTAAGTATCACCAACATAGACATCATTCGTAAGGGCTTAGGGTTTTAATCTACTGTGGCTGTTCGTATTCATATAGGAAAGTTCACCAATACAGCGGTTTACTTTTACTATTCTGTTTCATATTCACATCCTCCAGGATAGGTGTGTACAAAACTAAATGGGTGTGATGGTTTTTGAAGTAACAGATGTTATTTGTGGTTCCTTATCATACTAGAGTTTTCAAGATCCTTTTTCCCTTTTTCTTATAATTATTGGCATCTTCATGAATTTTCTTTAGTTGAATCGTACTATTCTTCTAAATCCGTCAAGGCTAAATGATTCTTAATATACCCCAATACTTGATCAACTTATTCTTAAAGTCCCTTTGAATGTACATGGTAAGCATGGAATCCACGGCTATTGTCAAGAATCATTAGGAATTACTTGGGGGAAGGGTTCATTTATGAGTTTTATTTATGAGTGATTAAATTTGGTTTTATCTCTTGCAGGATTAGGTATTACACTTTTGAGTTTTCAAAATTTTTAAGTGATCACTCTTAAATATGACCTTAAGATATGAGTTACTTGTTTATCATATTATTGATTTCTCCTTGTTGGTTCAGAGAGAAATCTTCCATGTGTGGTGGGTTATGGGTCTACTACACTTCTGCTGTGCTACTCTAATAATATTTATTTGGGAGTCTATCCTAATATATTAGTATATTGTACTACTTTGTGTTCCCTTTAGGTATATGAGAACTATATGCTGGATTTATCGTTATTTTATTAATGATTTATTTGTCATAACATGTCCATAGTGTCATGGCTTTCTTCTAAGTTTGTAGCAAATCTAGAAAGATTCCTAGTTAGGCTTACTTTGTTTCACTAACTAAAATCACTTTGCATTCACCAAGTATATGATTTATTCATTCTCCTCAAAGCACATGATTACTTAATGACTTATAATTTTAAATCGTGATTGTATCCCTATTTGGAACTTTGCTAGTAGCTTTCGAACAAGTACGGTACCCATTCTTCCTAGGGAATATTCAAAAGGAATTTCTAAAATCCATCAAAGTCTTGATATGTATCAGGTCTCCCAACATCCTTGGATATTAGGAAAGGTTCAAAAAGCATAACTGGTCGTTCAAATATTTCTTTAGTTTATTGTTTTTCCTAGTCACTAGAGAACTTAGAAAAGATATTTTGCTAGAGATTTCTCCATGTTATTTGTGCATTTAAAAATTCTCCTTACAGTCTCTATTCAAATTTGGTTTGTCCCATTTTTGCTTCCTACTTTGAGGTGGAATTTATCGCTCCTATTTGCACTTCCTATTCCTTAACACTATCTCTTACATGCCCACATGTTTTACTTCTCAGCCCTACTTTCTCTAAAATGTTTCCTAATGTTTGTATACTTCATATAGTCCAAACCCTCATGAATCAAAGGAGGCCAACAAAAGTTGCTCTGATACCAACTGTAACAATCCCAGTTTTCAAAGGTGGTTGTTATACCAATCAAACTTGTAAGACTTATTCACATTCTTTTCAATAAATAACACATCAAAACTAAAGACATCAACCTGCATAAATTGAAAATTAAATCAAACTATTATATTTTAACTCGGTTTATTTAATTCTATCTAATATTAATTTTTTTAGTATATACCGAATTTTACTACTACTATAAATTCTAGGTAACATAACAAACTTTGCACTGAACTTGCTAACGAGTCCAATGGTCTCCCCAAATAAGGAAATCTGCCCTGTAATTTTGGGGGTTAGAGAAATATTTTCTTTTGTTTTTCTCTTTGAGAAAGATTGGGCAAATATTTTCAATCTTCTAGATTGAACATAAAATACCTCAAAGCCAATAAATATGAAATTAATTTTTTATAACATAATATATAAAACAATATTAGTTTGTTTAATGATTAAAATTTGAATTTCTATATTAAATTAATAATTTCATTAAGAGATGTATTTAATGAAGGGTGTACATATTAAATTAATCTATTATAGCGAGTGCTACAGAAAAGTATCTATATAATTAATCGCTGAAACTAAAGAACCACTGTATATCAGTTATTCCACAAACTTTCTCTTGGTCCCAATATGGTAAAATTGGATTGTTCCTTCAATTTTCTAGCACTTTTTGTCGCCGCATGACTACTTTTTATACCGACATTTATACAAGATATAAGTCCGTCACCCAAGTATGGACATCATATAATCGACGAGGAATTCTATCAAACTTGTGTCCATAAAGTTAATGGGAGATGCAGCATTGAAGTGTTAGACTCTTTTTTTCTTAGAAAAATAAGGTTAATGTGAGTCGAAATTGTTGTTTGAAAATAATAGATTCTGGGATAAATTGTCACCATGTTGTGGTAGATGTCGTTTTGTCAAGGAAAGAGTTGGAAGCATATGAACTTGTAGCTCACATAAAAAGCAAGGAAACATGGAACTATTGCATATTGAATTATGGGAAGGAAGCACATGTTCCAATCTCTCTTGATAAATGAGTTATAATACATAATTATAGTTTATAATTTTTCATGTATATGTCCAATTTTTTGGATTATTAACAATAATTTTAATTTGAAGCGTATAAAGTATCGAGCTTTTAGCAAGGTATATATATATATCTAGAAAGTTATGTATTGATATATCCTTCATATATTGTTTTGTCAAAATATTTGAAAAGTTATATTGCAAAATAATTTAATTTCATTACAAATACCTAGTTAAATTATATAAATTCACAAAAAAAATCAATTGAAAATTAACATTTAAATAGTAAGTTATATATTAAAAAAGATTGAAAAAAAGATATTTCGTGAGTGTTTATTAATATGACAAAAGATTGAATAAGACCAAATAGACAAAAAAAAAAAAAGAACAACAAAGATTATTTAAATTCATTCGGTTAAGCTCAAATTAAATTGTATATTTTTTTTCGTTACATGATTTTTTGATTAAAAAATAATTAATAAATCTAATAAAGATTAAACTAAATAACAAATTTCATAAACAATAACTATTCATTTATTAGGCCACTTATGGAATTAACAAGACAAAATAATAATATTAGAATATATATGTATATATCTTAAAATCTCAATCCATTTATATGGATGGATACAAATAAAAATTTTTAGGACCCTAATTCCAAATTGGAAATTAAATCAAACTATTATAATTTAATTCGGTCTATTTAATTCCATCCAATATTAATTTTTTAAGCATATACCGAATTTTACCACTACTATAAATTCTAGGTAACATAACAAACTCTGCACTGAACTTGCTAACGAGTCCAATGGTCTCCCCAAATAAGGAAATCTGCCCCGTAATTTTGGGGGGTTAGAGAAATATTTTCTTTTGTTTTTCTCTTTGAGAAAGATTGAGCTAATATTTTCAATCTTCAGGATTGAACATAAAATACCTCAAAGCTAGTAAATGTGAAATTAATTTTTTATAACATAATATATACGACAATATTAGTTTAATTGATAATTAAAATTTTTATTTTTATCATAAATTAATAATTTAATTGAGAGATGTAATTAATGGGGGTTGTACATTTTAAATTAATCTAGTATAAAGAGCATTAAAAAAAATCTATATAATTAATCTCCGAAACTAAAGAACTATTGTATACAAGCTATTCTAAAAACTTTTTCTTAGTCTCAATATGGCAAAATTAGATTGTTCTATCACTTTTCTAGCACTTTTGGTTGCCGCCAAGCTACTTTTTATACCAACACTTTCACAAGATAGAAGTTCATCACCCATGTATGAACATCATCTAATTGATGAGGAATTCTTTCAAATTTGTATCGATAAAGTTAATGGGAGATGCAACATAGAAGTGTTAGAATACTTTTTATCTCACTAAATTCAGGTTAACATGAGATGAGATTGTTGTTTGAAAATAATAGACATGAGGATAGATTGTCCCCATCTTCTGGTAGATGTCACTTTGTCAATGAAATAGTTACAGGGATATGAACTTGTAGCTCGTAAAAAAAAAGGAAATATAGAACTAATGCATATTGAATTATAGGAAGGAAGCAATGAGTTATAATACATAACTGTAGTTTATAATTTATCCTGTATATGTCCATTTTTCTGGACTATTAATAATAAATATAATTTTAAGCGTATAAAGTATAGATCTTTTAGTAAGGTAAATATAAATGTATATCTACAAAGCTATATATTGATATATCCTTCATATACTGTTTTATTAAAATATTTTAAAAGTTATAAATTGCTAAATAATTTAATTTTATGGAATACACCTGGTTAAATTATAAAAATTCACAAAGAAAAAAATCATTCGGAAATTAATACTCAAACAATATGTTATGTATGATATTTCTTGGATGTTTATTAATATAAAACAGGATTGAATCAAAATGAATACAAAAAAAAACCACAAAGACAATCGAAATTCTTTTGGTTCAGTTCGAAATAAATTTTACATTTTTTGCTTACATGATATTTTTAATTAAAAAATAATTAATAAATCTAATCAAAATAAAAAGTAAATAATAAATTTCATAAACATTAATTATTCATTTAATGTGTAATTTACAGAATTAATAAAACAAAACAATAATCGAAGAATACATATATCTTAAAATGTCATTCCATCTAATATGAAAGGAATCATATAAAATTTTTCTGGACCTTTAATTCCAAATTGAAAATTAAATTAAACTACTGTATTCTAATTCGTTCTATTTAATTCCATCTAATATTAATTATTTAGTATATGCCGAATTTTACCACTATTCTAAACTCTAGGTACCATTACAAACTTTGCATTGAACTTGCTAATGAGTCCAATGGTCTGCCCAAATAAGAAAAATCTGACCCATAATTTGAGGGATTGGATAAACATTTTCTTTTGTTTTTCTCTTTTTGAATGATTGAGCAAATATTTTGAATTATGTGAATTGAACATAAAATACCTCAAAGCCAATAAATATGAAAGTAATTTTTTTATAACATAATATATTTGTTAATATAAGTTTGCTTGATGATTAAAATTTGAATTTTTATATTAAATTAATAATTTAATTAAGAGATCTAATTAATTAAGGGTGTACATATTAAATTAATTTATTATAGCGAGCGTTACAGAAAGTATCTATATAATTAGTCACTGAAACTAAAGAACCATTGTACACAAGCTATTTTGAAAACTTTCCCTTGCTCCCAGTATGGCGAAATTGGATTGTTCCATCACTTTTCTGGCACTATTTTTCGCCGCAGGACTGCTTTTTGTACCGGCACTTTCAGAGGATATAGCCCCGTCACCCAAGTCCGAGCATCATATAGTCGATGAGGAATTCTTTCAAACTTGCGTCCAGAAAGTTAACGGGAGATGCAGCTTGAAGTGCTGGGATACCTTTTAGCTCCCAAAAATCAGCTCAACGTGAGTCGAGATTGTTGTTTGAAAATAATAGAGTCCGAGATAGACTGTCACCATATTTTGGTGGATGTTGTTTTGTCAATGAGACAGTTAGAGGCATATGAACCTGTAGCCCACAGCAAAAGCAAGGAAGTATGGAACTATTGCATAACGAATTACGGGAAGGAAGCCCATGCTCCGATCTCTCTTGACAAATGAGTTATAATACATTAATTGTAGTTTATAATTTCTCCTGTATTTGTCCATTTTTCTGGACTATTAATAATGATTTTAATTTCAAGCATATAAAGTATAGAGCTTTAAGCAAGGTATATATGTATCTACAAAGTTGCACATTGACATATCCTTGATATATT